>NC_058404.1:48236477-48522935 GCF_002201575.2 Neomonachus schauinslandi | reverse complement strand
AAAAAAAAAAAAAGGAGCTCTTTGAAAGAACTCTGAGGCTGGGAAATTTTATTAATTGTGTGTCCTGGAATCAGTTCTGGGCATCACCCCCAAATCTACAGGAAGTAGAATCCCAGACCTTGAAAAATGGCTCCTGGTGCCCACAGGCTCCAAACTTTCGAAAATCACCATTATATGTGCCACCTTCTGGCTGTTAAGACCACTTGCTAAACATGAAATAAATGAACTGCTTAGTAGAGGACTAGCTCATGAAGAAAGTGGTTTCTAGTTCTTGGTACCACCAGAAAAGGAATTCCCTGGTCACCATTCCCAGCTACTAAGCACTTCAAGAGTTGGACCTAAAGCCCTGAAAATAAAGGTGGCTCTAGCTCTACAGGATGGAGGTGTGTACCTTCTTCTGACCCAGTCGGGTACAAGTTCTCTGGAATAATTACCCTTTGAAATACAGATTTATATAGTGCCCTAAATTCACTTTATTGCACATCTTAAAACTGACCTTACATGCACAGCTTTCTCCTGGCACTGAACAGTGGAATGTGAAATGCTCTGAAATACAGATTGTAATTTCCATTAAGAGAGAAAAGAATTCATGTCTTCGAAGATAAGCCATCTGCAATATAAATCACAAGGTTACTGCATTCGGAATGCAATGCTACTGTAATTTCAGTGAAGAGAGGAAAATATTGCAGCTTGCTTTCTCAGGGAGCTTGCACTTTCCAGCAGACTTTCACTTACATACATCAGCAGTTCAAGTCTGCTAATATGTACTAAGTACCTATGATCTGCTGAACTTCACACAAGGCACTGGAGCTATGGACATAAACAGATAATTAAAATATGATGCATTAAATGAAAGATATGTATGGTGTGTTGCGTGAACAACAGAAACACTTAGTCCAGGAGAACTTAATCTTTTGAGGTAATGTTGATATTTCTACTTAATAGAGAAGAAAATTAAAGCCAAGGAGTTCACGTGAGTACTTCCTAAAGAGCAGGGCCTACAGGGGAATCCATAATGAGACGAGTCCATGCTCTTTGCAATGTCTCTGTACCAAATCTTTCTCACTTTCACTTTTCACTAAAAAATTACCAATGCAATGAGCTCAATCATTTTTTAACAGTGAGAATCAATTTCTTTTCTCCTAAACTCCTCTCCCATAAGCTTTCTCGTCTCAACAGTATGCTCCCGATTGAAAAATCTCACCCATCAAGAAAATACGATAGTCTGAACATGTAACAATGTTAGCTCTTCTCTGTATTCCATCAGCATAGGAAATCTTCTAAATGTTTTCCTCTGGAAATAGCAGCCTTGAGGCTGAACATCAGCAGTGCCTTAGTGTTCAATCTTGACCTGTGAGGACCCAGACTACTGACTGAGTATAAGGAACAAGGTCTCAGCTAAATTTTGAGGCATACATTGTGCCAGATCATAGTCTTTTAGGAGAAGATCCTTCACACTGGAAATAATGGGACTTTAGTCAGTTGGCATAACTGGAATTTCTTTAACCATGAATTTGAGTGTGATAGGTGGGGAAAAGTAGAGCTGTGCCTCCCATACATTGACAACCCAGCAGGTAGATGAGAAGAATTCCAAATAAAGGTCCATAAAGTGTATGAGTCCCTTGGAGCTAGAATATATCTCAAGCTACAGTATTAAGGATAGAATAAAGCTTGTAAGAATCAGCCCATCCTGGGGCACCTTGGTGGCTCAGTCAGTTAAGCATCCATCTCTTGATTTTGGCTCAGGTCATGATCTCAGAGTCTTGGGATGGAGAGCCCTGTGTCAGCTCTGTGCTCAGTGGGGAGCCTGCTTGTCCCTTCCTTCTGCTCTTTCCCAACCCTTCTATCTCTCTCAAATAAATAAAGATCCTAAAAAAAAAAAAAAAGAATCAGCCCATTCTGTATGCAGGCTATGGATTTTCAGATGGTAGCTTAAAAGTATTGCTGTTCTAGGACACACAAGGGAAGTACGGCATAAATTAGGAACAGTAGGCAGATTTTATAAGTGTTAGTACTAGTGTTAGAAACATGCCATGATCGTGCAGCCACTCTGGAAAACAGTATGGAGGTTCCTCAAAAAGTTGAAAATAGAGCTACCATATGACCCAGCAATTGCACTACTGGGTATTTACCCCAAAGATACAAATGTAAGAATCTGAAGGGGTACGTGCACCCCGATGTTTATAGCAGCAATGTCCACAATAGCCTAACTATGGAAAGAGCCAAGATGTCCATTGACAGATGAGTGGATAAAGAAGGTGTGGTATATATATACAATGGAATATTATGCAGCCATCAAAAGGAATGAAATCTTGCCATTTGCAATGACGTGGATGGAACTGGAGGGTATTATGCTGAGCGAAATAAGTCAGTCAGAGAAAGACATGTATCATATGACCTCACTGATATGAGGAATTCTTAATCTCAGGAAACAAACTGAGGGTTGCTGGAGTGGTGGAGGGTGGGAGGGATGGGGTGGCTGGGTGATAGACATTGGGGAGGGTATGTACTATGGTGATTGCTGTGAATTGTGTAAGACGGTTGAATCACAGACCTGTACCTCTGAAACAAATAATACATTATATGTTAAAAAAAAAAAAGAAGAAGAAGAAGATAGCAGGAAGGGAAGAATGAAGGGGGGACAAATCAGAGGGGGAGATGAACCATGAGAAACTATGGACTCTGAGAAACAAACTAAGGGTTTTAGAGGGGAGGCGGGCGGGAGGATGGGTTAGCCTGGTGATGGGTATTAAAGAGGGCACATACTGCATGGAGCACTGGGTGTTATATGCAAACAATGAATCATGAAACACTACATCAAAAACTAATGATGTAATAACGTATGGTGATTAGCATAACATAATAATGATAAATAAAAAAGAAACACACCATGATCTTTGGGGAATTTCTAATTGGATGTAGAGCAACTGGATCTGAACTAAAGAAAGGCACTCTCAGGAACTCTGGGAACTATCCATGTTTCAATTTTTGCCAATGTTGAAAGAAGGAGAATTAATATCTACTAGTTTTAACTAGCAAACTCTTGGACTACAAACGAGAGTATTAATGTCTGGCAGTCACTAACTGATCTTTTCATTGTCTCTACAGTTCTGGGTATCCAGAATGTCATACATTTGGAATCATACACTAGGTAGTTCTTTCAGACTGGCTACTTTCACTAAGAAATATGCATTTACGGTTCCCCCATGTCTTTCCGTGGCTTGATAGCTCATTTCTTTTCAGTGCACGTAATATACCATTTTATGGATATACCACAATTTGTTTATCCATTCACTCACTGAAGGACATCTTGGTTGCTTCCAAGTTTTGGCAATTATGAACAAAGCTGCTAAAAATCATTTGTGCACAGGTTTTCATGTGGACATAAGTTTTCAACTCATTTGGGTATATACCAAGAAGTGCAGTTACTGGTTTGTATGGTAAGGGTATGTTAAGTTTTGTAAAAAATCTCTCAAACTGTCTTGCAAAGGGGCTGTACCATTTTGCATCCTCACCAGCAATAAGACACCATAGCCACCACACCATTTAGTGGTGTCAGTGTTTTAGATCTTAGCCATTCTAATATGCATGCAATAGTATCTCACTATTGATTTAATTTGCAATTCTCTAATGACAGATGATGACATATGATGTGGAGCACCTTTTCAAATGCTTATTTACCATCTCTATATATTCTTTTTTTTTATTCGTTTCAGAGGTAGAATTTAGTGGTTCATCAGTTGCATATAACACTCACTGCTCTTTACATCAAGTGCACTTCGTGATGTATCTGTTCAGATCTTTTGCCATTTTTCAATTGGTTGGTTGTTGAGTTTTAAATTTCTAAAATTATTTTGGACACAAATCCTTTATCAGATCAATGTTTTGCAAATATTCTCTCCCAGGCTGTGGCTTGTCTTTCCATTCTCTTAAAAATGTCTTTTGGGAAAAGAGGGGTTTCTAATTTTAATGAAGTCCAAATTATCAACTTTTTCTTTCATAGATCATGTTGGTGGTGTTGATAAATGAGCCCAAGATAGTCACACTGGCTTAAAATGGCCACAGGTTGTTACTGTTTCACAACAGGCTGAGACCATCAGCTCAAAGTCTACTGGCACAAAACACGAACTCTTACACATTCGATTGCTTTAAACACAATCCAAATAAACATTGTTAGCCATTCGGAGCCTACCTATTTTGCATACCCTGTGAAACTGGATCTAACATCTGCTAATCATAATAAAGACAAACCCTGTAGCTATAAAAGATCAACCACTGCTGCTGACCTTCAGAGATCTCTGACCCAGAGACTCCCCACCTTGCTGCTGAGCAACATCACCCAGACACGTAGCCCCCTCTCTGATGTCCCCTTTACTCCCAGGAGGTCCCTTGCCTCATTCCTTTTCTGGGTGATGACCTATGCTACTGCCTCTGGAAAGTCCCTTGTTGGGAAGGACTTCCTCTCTAATGTAGTCTATGAATGACTTCTTGTGTGTCACTGCTTCTTATGACCCTGTCTCTTCCCTAATTACCCCCAAATCCTCAAATTTACCATGTTTATCCAAAAGCTCCTTGTCAAACCCTAAGTCAACTAGACTATCTCTTGCATTATTTTCTGAAAGTTTACAGGTTTGATTTTAAACTTAGGTCTATGATCCATTTCGAGTTAATTTTTATGGAAGGTGTAGGTACGGTCTGTGTCTACACTAATGCTTTTGCATGTGGATGTCCAGATGTTCTAGCACTCTTTGTTGGAAATACTGCCCTTTCTCCATCAAATTGTGCTTACTCCTTTGTCAAAGATCAGTTGACTGTCTTCATGTGGGTTTATTTGTGGGGTCTTTATTCTGCTCCATTGATCTACTTGTCTCTTCTTGCACCAGTGCCACACTGTCCTGATTATAGTCTTGAAGTCAGTGTCAGTCCTGTGACTTTGTTCTTCTTTAGTATTATGTTGGCTCTTCTGAGTCTTTTGTCCTTCCCTATGAACTTTACATTCAGTCTATCACCCACAGAATACCTTCCTGGGATTGCAGTGTGCTTTCGTCCACAACATCTCTCATAATGTGCTTACCCAAGCAATCAATACTCCAGTGAGGTGCAATTGTTTTCCAGTCACTTCTATTAGGTTTTCCTGTTGTCTCCTCCTTTCTGATATTAACTGCTCTTTTTTCAATACCTTTGTCTTGGCTAGTCCTTCTAGAGCAATATTAAATACAAATTGCACGTGTAGACATCCCTACCTTGTTTCTCTATTTGATTATAATGTGTTTATTATTTCACCTCTAAGTTTAGTGTAGCTCTTAGTTTTAGGCAGACCTTTTATCCTATTTTGTCAGTTTCTTTTCACGCTTTCCTGAAAGTGTTTCTTCTTGATCTTATCTACTAAATGTTGCCTTTTATCAAGTTCTGCTTTTGCATCTCTCAAAATGACTGTGTGATTTATGTTGTCATGTTGACATAAATCAGATCTGTCAACCTACCTCTCCATCTTGAATTCTCCTTGAATTCCTAGTTTAAACCTTTCTTGCATTAATCTGGGGGAGTTCTTTATTTTAGTAGACCCAGCATTTAACTTGTTAAAGTTTGATTTAATATTTTTGCACTTACATTCATATGTGTGATTGAATGTAATTAAAAAAAATAATCTTTGCCTTTGTCTATACTCTCAAGCACTTTAAATAAGGATTGTGTGTTTCTTGATGACTTGGAAAACGTTGTCTATGAAAGTGTCTGGACTCGATGCTTTTGTAGGGAGTCATCCTTTGATAAAACTCTTCCAATTTATTGTCTGATGAATGTCTTATTTAAGACTTTAAGGCATGAGTTTGTATTCAACTTGGGGCATTTGTGTTTTCTAAGAAGACTGCTCATTTCAATTTTATTTTCAAATATTTAAATAAGGAGTTTTGTGGAGAATTATCCCATACGTTAGAAAATCTGTTTTTATATGTCCTTACACTTGCTGTTTCATTTTTTAATATTTAATTTATTTTTATTGGGGTATAGTTGACAGACAATGTCATATTAATTTCAGGTGTACAACATAGGGATTTGACAATTCTACATGTTACACAATGCTCACCATCATAAGTTTAGCCACCATCTATCACCATACAAAGTTATTACAATATTATTGTATATTCCTCATGCTGTACTTTTTCATCCCCATGACTTATTTATTCTCATTATTCTTTCTATTGCTATGTTTACTGTCTCTTTTCTTGATGAAATTTCACAAGAACCAGATTTTATGACCATTTTAAGTCAATTTTACTATATTTTCCCTTTAAATTCATTATAATTAGTCTTTCCTTTTGCTTGGCTAGCTTCTTATTTCATTTTTTTGGTACCTGAAGTTGAATGTCCATTCACCTACACTCATTTGTTCATGTTTAATAAGAAAAGCACCTAAAGCTATAATTTCTTCTGATACAACTTTATTAGCATTTAATTTTCTGTATGTAATGTTCTCATTGTGACTGATTTCTTTTTCAATATACACCAAGAAAGTGTATTCTTTGTAGAAAAATGAGAAAAGGAAAAAAAAACCAAAAAAACAAATCACCCGTAGTTTCACCAGATATAACTTCTGTTACTTAGTTTTGACAACACATTTTGTTAAAATGCCTGAATGTCAAAACCCATAATGAACAGGGTTAAGAGGGCAAAGTGGGAGAAAATGTCTGCAATATATATGAGGAAGTTGAATAGTTTTGGTATAAAATCGACTCTTGTAAAGCTTTAAGAAGGGGCAGAGTGCCTGTCAGGCACTTCAAAAAAGAAAATGTATGTTGGCCTAAAATAGATTTTTAAAAACTCAATTTTATCTAGTAAACAAAAAAGTGCAAATTACAACCACAGTGGCAAATCTTTTTTGCCTATAAATTAGTAAAGACTTTTTTTCCCTCTAGTTATAATCTCCAAAGTTGTCAAAGTGGTGGATAAATTGGCTGTTTGTCAACTTCTAGTAAAAGCTGAAAATAGTGGCACCTGGGTGGCTCAGATGGTTAAGTGTCTGCCTTTGGCTCAGGTCATGATCCCAGGGTCCTTTGATCCAGCTGGGATCAGGCTCCTTGCTCAGTGGGGAGTCTGCTTCTCCCTCTTTCTCTGCCCCTCCCCCAGCTCCTGCTGGCTTTCTCTCAAATAAATAAAATCTCTAAAAAAAAAAACAAAACCCTGAAAATAAATTTTAAAAGCCTTAAAAATTGATATATCCTAAGAAAATTACTGCCAATGTACCAAAGATTTAGCTACAAAGATGTTTATTGCAGCTAAAAATCATAAACAACCTAAATGCTAAATAATGCTAAACAATGTTAAACAATGCTAAACAATGAGGGTTGGCTGATTTCACTATGATAAACTAAATGAAGGAATTAGACAATTATTACAAATGACACTGTAGGGGCACCTGGGTGGCTCAGTCGTTAAGCGTCTGCCTTCGGCTCAGGTCATGATTCCATATTCAAGAAGGGAAGGATTGTCATGATATACTGACATATCCAAATGTATTTGTTGCATGATTTCATTTTGGAAATATAAAGATATTATGACTTATTTGCATTTGAAAATGCTTATGCACACATATATTATGGGTAATTTTTTTCCTTCTCCTTTTCTTCTCTATTCCTTCCTCTTCTTCTGCTTAATGTAAAATTTAGGAAAAAGCAAAAATTAAGATATATAAAAATTGCCCATGACGTCTTTAAAAAAATGTTTTCATTAATATTCCAGGCTTTTTGTTCCTGTTTTTATATATTATGTTTTGCTTGTTTTTAAAAAGACTTTCTTTTTTTACAGCAGTTTTAGGTTCACAGGAAAATTAAAAGGGAGGTGCAGAGAGTTCCCATATATCCCCTGCCATGCACATGAACAATCTCTTCCATTACCAACATCTCCCAACAAAGTGGTACATTTGTTACAATTGATGAAACTTATTCCAGGCTTTTTCACATAACATCTTTTGTTGTACCTTCAGATTTGGCAATTAGAAAGTCACTGTGATCATTTCTACCACAGACATTTCGGAAGAAGTGAGAGGACAGAGTCTGTTGGAACTGAAAAGAGCTCTGGACACACAAGAGCATACAACCCAAGAGCAGACAACTATTTGAAAAAGTTTAATAAGAAAAGGTAAAGATATAAAGATAGAATCATTGGTAGAGAAGAGTCCTTGAAGGCAAAAATCATACCCAATTTGTTGCCTATGCAATTTTCGGCTCATTAAATGTTGAATTGGTTTTAGTTTATTTCATAAGACTTAAATGTCTTTCAAAAGACTTAAGCTAGCTGAAGGTAGACAACATTTGCAGTTTTCTTTATATCCTCCCAGAATATCTACCATGTTTTTCTTTTTTTAATGAGTGCTTTTATTTTTCATTGAATTTTTTATCGATATAATTGCAGATTCACTGAAGTTTAAGAAATAATACAGAGATCCCACATACACTTTACTAAGTTTCCCCCAATGGTAACATTAGCAAAATAATAGCATAATATCACAACCAGGATAATTTGCTGGTTTTATTCAGATTTCCTCAGTTTTACTTGAACTCATTTGTGCATGTGTATGTGTTCTATACAACTTTATCATCTATTTAGCTTTGGGAATCCATAACCACAGTTGAAATACCATGAAGATCCCTTGTGTTGCTTTTATAGCAAAGCCACTTCCCTCCCGCCACCCCCCATATGCCCGAAGTTCACATCTCTGAAAGCCACTTGTCTGTTTTCCATTTTTAAAATTTGTCATTTCAAAATGTTATATAAATGGAATCATACAGTATGTAACCTTTTTGGATTGACGTTTTTCTCCTCCAGCATAATTCACCAGAGATTTTCTAAATTGTTGTGTTGTGTGTGTCAATAGTCATTCTCTTTATTGCTGAGTAGCATTCCATGGCATGGATGTGTCGCATGGTTTACTGTTTACCTGTAAAAGGACATCTGGGTTGATTCCAGTTTGGGACCATTATGAATTAACTGCTACAAATGTTTGCATATGGGTTATTGGGTAAACATAATGTTTTATTTCTCTGGGATAAATACCCAAGACTGCCATCGCTGGGTTATATGGTAATTGCATTTTTAGTCTTGTAAGAAGCTGCCAAACAGTTTTTTCAGAGTGGTTATTCAATTTTACATTTCCACCAGCAATGTGTGAGTGATTTAGCTTCTTCATATTCTCACCAGCATTTGGTGTTGTCATGATTTCCTATTTTAGCCATTCTGATAGGTATGTAGTGATGATATTGCATTGTAGTCTTGATTTGCATTTCCTTGAAGCCTAGGGATGTTGGATATCTTTTCATTTGTATATTCTCTCCAGTGTTCATGAGTTTTGCCATTTTCTAACTGGACTTTTTTTTTTTTTAATGTTGATTTTGAGAGTTCTTTATATATTCAGGATACTAGTCCTTTTTCAAATAGATGTAGCTCATCTTTTCATTCTCTTCACAAGGCCTTTTGCACAGCAAAAGTTTTTAATTTTGATAAAGTCAAATTTATCAATTTTTTTCTCTCATGAATTGTGCCTTTTGTGTAAAGCTTAAGGACTTTTTACTTAGTCTTAGATCCTGAGAATTCTCTTTTTTGTTCCCTAAGAATTGAATAGTTTCACATTTAGTGCTTTGTCCTAGATCTATTGTGACTTTTTATATAAAGTGTAAAATTTGGGTTGAGATTCATATTGTTTGCCTTTAGATGTCCAATTGCTCCAGTACCATTTGTTGAAAGGCTGTCCTTTCCCCATTAAATTGCTTTGAACTGATGTCAAAAATTAGGTGAGCATATTTATGTGGATCTGGATTCTGGATTCTCTATTCTGTTCCATTGATCTCTGTTTCTATTCCTCCACCAATACCACAATGTCTTGATTACTATAGCTATACAATAAGCCTTAATTTGGGGGACAGTGATTCCTATACTTTATATATATATATATATTTGTCAAGATCATTGTAGCTGTTCTAGAACCTGCACATATCTATATAAATTTTAGAATAAACTTGTCCATAGCCAAAAAAAACCTTGCTGGGACTTTGATAGAAATGGCATTAAACAGATAGACAATTCGGGGATGATTGACGTCCTTACACTGAGTCTTGAATTCAAGATGCCTTTCCATTTTTTTTTTTAGCTTCTCTTTGATTTCTTTCATTAGTGTTTTGTTATTTTCAGCATACAGATTCTGTACATGTTTTAAATTTATACCTAAGTGCTTCATGTACTTTGGAGCAACTATAAATGGCATTTTGTTTTAAATTTTGGCAACTTCATGTTTATTGTAAGTATTAGAAATGAGGTTGACTTTTGTCAGTTCACCTTTTATTCTGAAACATTGCTGAGCTCATTAGTTTTAGTTCTTTTTTTTTTTTTTAGATTCCTTGGGATTTTCTGTATTCACAATCATACCATCTGCATATAGAGACAGTTTTATTTTTTCCTTTCCAATTGTAAGACTTCATTTCTTTTTTTCTGGCATTACTGGAATGGTTAAATCTTCCATTATATGTTAAATAGGAGTGATGAGACATCCTTGCCTTGTTCCTGATCTTAGGGGGAAAGTATTCAATCTTTCACCATTAAGTATGATGTTATCTGCGGGTTTTTGTAAATGCTTTTTATCCAGTTGAGGTAGTTCTTCCCCTCTACTTCTATCTTGCTGAGATTTTTTTTTTTTTTTTGCATAAATTTTGTGTTGGACTTTGGCAAACACTTTTTCTGCCTCAATAGATATGATCACATTTCCTTAAAAACGTGATTTGGTGAATTACATTAATTGGCTCTGAATGTTGAGCCAGCCTTGCATACTTAGAATAAATACCACTAGGTCATGGCATATGATTCTTTTTATACAGTGTTGTATTCTATTTGCTAATAATTTGTTGAAGGTTCTTCCAACTCAGATTATGAGGGATTTTAGTCTATAGTTTTGCCTTCTGTACTGTCTTTGTCTTTTTGGTGTTGGGGTAATATTGACCTCATATAATAAGTTGAATAGTATTCCTTCCTTTTCTATTTTGTGGAAGATGTGTAAAATTGATGTTAATTCTTTTTAAGTATTTGGTGGAGTTCTCCACTAAAATCATTAGGTCCAGGAGATTTGGGAGGGGGTTAATTACAAATTCAACTCATTTAATGGTTATAGTTATTCACATTACCTGTTTTATCTTAACTATGTTTTAGTAGTGTGATTTTTGAGGAGTTGGTTCATTTCTATTCAGTTGTCAAATTTATGAGTATAAAATGGTTTGTAATATTGTTTATTAGCTCTTTGATGTTTGCAGGATCTGTAGCATAACCTTACTTCAGTTTTTATATTGGTGATTTGTATCTTCTCTTTTTAAATTTTTGTTAGTCTTGTAGTAATTTATCAATTTTAATGTTTTTTTTTGAGGAAACAGATTTTTTTATTTTTTCTATTATTTTCCTATTTTCAGTTTCACTTATTAGCTCTTATCTTTATTTCCTTCCAGCTGCTTGCTTTGGGTTTACTTTGCTTTTCTGTTTCTAGTTTCAGGAGGTAGGAATTTGAGATATTGGTTTGAGATTTTTTTACATTTTTTAATTTAAGCTTCTGTGCTATAAACTTCCCTCCTAGCACTGCTTTAGCTGCATCTCACATATTTTGATATGTTATATTTGCATTTTTATTTATTTCTATGTAATTTTTATTTCCTTTGAGATGTCTACCTTGACCTGTAGATTACTTAGAGTGTATTGTTTCATTTCCATGTTTTCAGATATACTCCTTTTTTCTTTCTGTTACTGATTTCTAGTTTGATTTCATTATGGTCAAAGAACCCACTCTCTATGATTTTAATTCTTTTAAATTTGTTGACATTTGTCCAGTCAGGTATGATTTATCTTGGTGAATCTTTCATGTGAACCTGAGAAGAATGTATCTTCTGCTGTTGTTGGGTGGAGGGTTCTATATATGCCGATTAGATTCTGTTGGCTGATCGTGTTGTTGAAATTTCTATATTCTTGCTGATTTTTTTGTCCGATACTATTATTAGTTGCTGAAGAGAGCATTGAAGTTTTTAACTGTAATTGAGGATTTTTCTTCTTTTTCTGTCAGCTCCATCAGGTTTTGTTTCAATATTTTGAGGCTCTGTTTTTTGGTGCTTACCCATTTAGGATTATTACATCTTCCTGGTGGATTATGCTTATTTTCATTATGAAATATCCCTCTCTACTTCTAGTGATTTTATTTACTCTGATGTTCACTTTGTCAAATATTAATATAGCCACTCCCACTTATTATTCTTAATATTTTAATATTATTCATTTTTATTTTAAATTATTGTTTATGTCATATATCTTTTTCTATCATTTTCCTTTCAACCTAACTATGTCATGGAATTTTAACTTTCCTTTAATAGCATATAATTGGGTAATTCTTTTAATTTTTTGTAACTGTATTTATATTTTGGTAATTAAACTATTTACTTTTAAGACAATTATTGATATGTCAATGCTTAAGTCTGCCATTTTCTTTTTTGTTTTTCTTAATGCACCTCCATACTTTTATTGGTAGAAAAACACACATGATGCATCACACCTTCTAATTGCCTCAGAAGAAATTAATCCACAATTCATCTTTCTTTTTTTTTAGTTAGCAAAATGCATCTTTATTTTGTTAACCAAGCTGTTTTTATTATTTTCTTTTTCCACTTGTTTTTTTTTTTATTATGTTCAGTTAGCCACTGTATAGTACATAATTAATCCTTGATGCAGTGTTCAGTGACTCATTAGTTAAGTATAGCATTCAGTGCTCATCACAGCACGTGCCCTCCTCAATACCCATCACCCTGTTACCCCCCCTCCTCCCCTCTGAAACCCCCAGATTGTTTCTCGGGGTCCATAGTCTCTCATGGTTCATCTCCCTCTCTGATTTCTCCCCCTTTGGATTTCCCTCCCTTCCCCTACGGTCCTCCATGCTATTGCTTATGTTCCACATATAAGTGAAACAATATGATAATTGTCTTTCTCTGTTTGACTTACTTCACTTAACATAATCCCCTCCGGTTCTATCCATGTCGATGTAAATGGTGGGTATTCATCATTTCTGATGGCTGAATAATATTCCATTGTGTATATGTACCACATCTTTATCCATTCATCTGTTGAAGGGCATCTCGGCTCCTTCCACAGTTTGGCTATTGTGGACATTGCTGTTATGAACATTGGGGTGCATGTGCCCTTTCTTTTCACTACATCTGTATCTTTGAGGTAAATACCCAGTAGTGCAATGGCTGGGTCATAGGGTAGCTCTATTCTTAACATTTTGAGGAACCTCCATACTGTTTTCCAGAGTGGGCTGTACCAACTTGCATTCCCATGAACAGTGTCAGAGAGTTCCCCTTTCTCCACATCCTCGCCAACATTTGTTGTTTTCTGTTTTGCTAATTTTTGCCATTCTAACTGGTGGTAAGGTGGTATCTGCCATTTTCTTATATGTTTTCTCTGGTGCTCATTCTTTTGTGTCTTTTTTACCTTTCATTGGGTTAGTTGAACATTTTTTAGAAATCTATCTTGATTTATACATAGTTTTTTTTCTTAAGACTTAAGTTTTTTACTGTAGTTTAAGGTTCACCACAAAATTGAGAGGGAAACACAGAGATTTTCTATACATTCCCCACTCCCACACAAATATAGCCCCCATTATCAATATTCCTCACTATGGGGCACAGTTGTTATAATTGACAAACCTACACAGACACATCATAATAACCCAAACTCCATAGTTTATTTTATGGTTTACTCTTGGTGTTGTACATTCTATGGGTTTGGACAAATATATAATGACATATAAATATCATAATGCCATACAAAGTATTTTCACTGCCATAAAACTGCTCTTTGCTCTGTTATTCATCCTACCTGCCAACTCCTAATTTCTTTTTACTGTCTCCGTAATTTTGCCTTTTTCAGAATGTCATGTACCTGGAGTTATGTAGTATGTAGCCTTTTCAGATTGGCTTCTGTCACTTATTAATATGTATTTAAGGTCCCTCCACGGCTTTTCATGGTTCACTAGCTCAATTCCTTTCAGTACTGAATAATATTCCATTGTCTGGATATACCACAGTTTATTAATCCATTCACCCACTGAAGGACATCTTAGTTGCATCCAAGTTTTGGCAATTATGAATAATTTATTCATAAACAAATTTAATGTAGTTTTTTTGGCGTATGGACATGTTATTTGTTTGTTTGTTTGTTTTAGAGAGAGAGGGAAGGGGGGGCAGAGGAAGGGGCAGAGGGAGAGGGAGAGGAAGAGAATCTCAAGCAAACTCCTCACTGAGCATGGAGCCTAACACAGGGCTCTATCTCACGACCCTGAGATTATGACCAGAACTGAAACCAAGAGTTGGACACTTAACCAACTGAGCCACCCAGATGCCCCTGTGTGGATATAAGTTTTTAATTCATTTGGGTAAATGCCAAGAAGTGAAATTGCTATATCATGTGGTAAGAGTAAGAGTATGTGGTAAGAGTATGTTTAGTTTTATAAGAAACTGCCAAACTGTCCTCCTAACTGGCTGTACCATTTTGCATTCCTACTATCAATGAATGAGAGTTCTTTTTGCTCCCTATCCACCACAGCATTTAGTGTTGTAAGTGTTTTGATTGTTAGTCATTCAAATACATGTGCAGTGGTATTTTATTATTGTTTTAATTGCAATTCCTTAATGACATATGATGTCAACATCTTTCCAAGTGCTTGTTTTCCATCCATATATCTTTTTTGGTGAGGTGTTTGTTAAGGTCTTTGGCCCATCTTTTATTTTTTGTTTTATTTATTTTATTTTTTTAAGATTTATTTATTTATTTTGGAGAGAGAGAGTCCACACAAGCAGGGGGAGGGGCAAAAGGGGAGGGTGAGAATCTCAACCAGGCTCCAACTCCTCACTGAGCATGGAGCCCAATGCCAGGCTTGATCTCACCACCCTGAGATCATGACCTGAGCAGAAATCAAGAGTTGACTGCTTAACTGACTGAGCCACCCACGTACCCCTGGCCCATTTTTTAATTGGTTGTTGGTATCCTTTATTGTTAAGTTTTAAGAGCTCTTCATAAGGGCACCTGGGTGGCTCAGTCGTTAAGCGTCTGCCTTCGGCTCAGTTCATGATCCCAGGGTCCTGGGATTGAGCCCTGCATCGGCTTCCCTGCTTGGTGGGAAGCCTGCTCCTCCCTCTCCTATGCCCCCTGCTGGTGTTCCGTCTCTTGTTGTGTCTGTCTCTGTCAAATAAATAAATAAAATCTTTTAAAAAAAAGAGCTCTTCATATATTTTGGCTAGCTGTCCTTCATCAAATGTGTCTTTTGGAATTATTTTCTCTCATTCTGTGGTTTGTCTTCTCATTTTCTTGACACTGTCTTTCATAGAGCAGAAATGTTTAATTTTGATGAAATCCAGCTCATCAAGTGTTTCCTTCATGGATCATGTTTTTGGTGTTGTATCTAAAAAATCATTGCCATCCTCAAGGTCATCTAGATTTTCTCCTATATTCTCTCCTAGAAGTTTTATAGTTTTGTGTTTTACATTTATGTCTGTGACTCATCTTGGCTTAACTTTTGTGAAGGGTGAAAGATCTGTATCCAGATCCTTTTTTTTTTTTTTTTTTGCACATGGATGTTCAGTCGTTCTAGCACCATTTGTTGAAGAGACTATCTTTGCTTCATTGTGTTTTGCTCTTTTGTCAAAGATCAGTTGACTATATGTATGTGGGTCTATTTCTGGGCCTTTTATTCTGTTCCATTAACCTATTTGTCTATTATTTTACCAATACCACACTGTCTTGATTATTGTAGCTTTATAGTAAGTCTTGAGGTTGGATAGTGTCAGTCATCGAACTTTGTTCTTCTCCTTCAATATTGTTTTTGCAATTTTGCATCTTCCACCTCTCTATATAAACTTTAGAATCAGTTTGTCAACATCTACAAAATAACTGGCTGAGATTTTAATTGGGATTACACTAAATCTACAGATCAAGTTGTAAAGAACTGACATTTTGATAATATTAGGTCTTCCTATACATGAATATGGAATATCTCTCCATTTATTTAGTTCTTTGATTTCAATCACAGAGTTTCATAGTTTTCCTCATATAAAGTTTGTACATATTTTGTTAGATTTAAACTTAAGTATTTATTTTTGGAGGGGCTAATGTAAATGGTAATGTGTTTTTAATTTTAAATGCCACTTGTTCACTGCTGGTATCTAAGAAAGCAATTGACTTCTGTATATTAACCTTACATTCTGCAAGCTTGCTACAACTCTTATTAGTTCCAGAAATTTTTTGTTGATTATTTTGGACTTTCTACATAGACATCAGGTCATCTGTGAAAAAAAGACAGTTATACATATTCCTTCATGATATTTATTTTATTTCATTTTTTGCATATTGCATTAACAAGAACTTCCAGTACAATATTGAGAGTGTTAAGACATTCTTGTCTTATACATAATCTTAGTGGAAAACTTCAAATTTCTCAACACTGAGTATGATGTTAGCTATAGGGTTTTGTATATATATTATTTTTCTCCAACAGATTTATTACTTTTTGAAAAGAATGGATTTTGAGTAGAAAAAACATGAGGAGAGAGGTATGGAATAGAAAATAAATATAAATGTAAGCTATTTTGCTAACTGTTTTATAATCACAACAAATTCATACAGAGAATGTCCTATACAAAACAACACAATAAAGGTTCAAAGATCAAGGTATTCCCTTAGGCAAGACTGAAGATTTCAGTATTTGAAATTTAGACTGCAGTCCTTGTCTTTGGATGGATCACTGGGTGTGTGACACAGTTCATGGTTTTAATCAGATTTGAACGGAAGAATGGCCACTTGGCCCAGATAGAAGTAGATGAAGTGTTTGGTTTCATGTATCACATAACTACCAAAATTTCTCACCATGATGCAACCCCAGGTGGGATTGTACTCCTTGTCAAACTCCTTTTTAATATGGACGACAATGTCCTTCTCTATGCTATATTTCTCCAATGCCTGAGTTGCACATTTCACCCAGTCCTGCTGCATCTCCTCAACATGTTGGCATTTTTTATCAGGGCCTTTTGGTTGCACATGGTTACCATGGAATAGGGGCTAGTCAATAGCAATGGTCTTGGGGGGTGGGGAGGGGCTGGTGACACTCAGACTCAGCAGGAGCTGCCCTCACTTGGGTCTTTGTTTATATTCTTTAATAAGTTGAGGAACTCCCCCGTATTCCTAGTTGACTGAGATTTTCATCATAAATATTTGTTGAATTTTGTCAAATGTTTTACCTGCATCTGTTGGTATCATCATATAATTTTTCTTTAGCCAGTTAATGGGATGGACTATAATAGTTGATTTTTTAATGTTGGGCCATCCTTGCATATCTGGAATAAATACCACTTGGTCATGTGTATAATTCTTTTTTCTACATTGTTAGGTTCTCTTTACAAATATTTTATTGAGAATATTTTAGCTATGTTCATGAGAAATATGGGTTAATAATTTTCTATTTTTTTGCAATGTCTTTGTTAGGTAATAGGGTAATACTGGCTTCATAGAATGAGTTAGGAAGTATTTCCTCTGTTTCTATCTTCTGAAAGAGATTGCAAAGAATTTGGTGTAAATTTCTTCTTTAAATGTTTGGTAGAATTCACCAGGGAATGCATCTGGGCCTGGTGCTTTATGTTTTGGAAGATTAGTAATTCTTTTTCTTTTTCTTTTTCTTTTTTGAGAGAGCGAGAGTGCATGAGCATGGCGGGGGGGGCGGTGGGCGGGGTAGGGACAGAAAATGAGAAACAGAGCATGAGTGGAGAGGGAGGGGCAAAGGGAGAGGGAGAAGCAGACTCCTTGCTGAGCAGGGAGCCCAGTGCAGGGCTCCATCTCAAGACCCTGAGATCATGATCTGAGCCGAAGGCAGACGCTTAACCAACTGAGCCACCTAGGTGCCCCATCTCAACAATTTTTTTTTTTTAATTTATTTGACAGAGAGAGACACAACGAGAGAGGGAACACCAGCAGGGGGCATGGGAGAGGGAGAAGCAGGCTTCCTGCGGAGCAGGGAGCCCCATGCAAGGCTCAATCCCAACACCCTGGGTTCATGACCTGAGCCGAAGGCAGATGCTTAATGACTGAGCCACCCAGGCACCCCATCATCTCAACAAATTTTAAAATGGATTGTTGAAGTACTCTTATGACGGATGCTTTAAAATCCTTGGTGGTGGTGTCAGAGAATTCCAACATCTAATTCATCCCCATATTGGAGTCAGTGGATTACCTTTTCTCATTCAAGGTGTGTTTTTTTGACTCTTGACACAACATTTTGTATCCTGGACATTTTGTCTAATACATTAAGAGCTATAGGTCCTGCTTATATCTTTTATTTTAGTAGGAAGTTTGTTTCCCTGTTTAGGTTTAGCATTCAGGTCTTGGGCTACTTTTGTGGGCTGTGGTTCCAATGGGTGTGCATTTGCAGTGTTCTTTTGGATTTTTTTTTTTTTTTTTTGGCTTCTCTGATCCCTCTGGGGCTTCCTCAGGTCTCTGGTTGTGGGGATAGAAAGGGTTTCTCAGGGGCGCCTGGGTGGCTCAGTTGGTTAAGCGACTGCCTTCGGCTCAGGTCATGGTCCTGGAGTCCCAGGATCGAGTCCCACATCGGGCTTCCTGCTCACAGGGAGTCTGCTTCTCCCTCTGACCCTCCTCCCTCTCATGCTCTCTGTCTCTCATTCTCTCTCTCGCAAATAAAAAAAAAAAAAAAAGAAAGGGTTTCTCAGGCCAGGATTCTGGTGTCTCTATGTTGAGATTCCCCACTGGTGTTCTGTGTCTTCTCTGGTGTCCCTGAATATGGAAGGCATTTCCTGAGCTTGCAGGATCAGAGTCTTCTCAGGTTGCTGCTTATTTTATTGCTGCATCCCTATAGCTGGTTCCAACCACCCACCTTGGTGCCCTCTGGAGAGTGGGATTGGCCAGTTGCTATGGCTGAAACCTTCCCACTGGTTCTACCTGTTGACCTTGGTGGCTCCCAGTAGGAGAAAGAATATCAGGAGTATTAGGCTTGCAGTGCCCAAGGGATAAAAGAGGCTTCCCAGACTAATTGTGGCAAATGTGTCCCTCATGTCAGTTCTGGCCCCCTGCCTCAGTGTATCCCACCAATGCAGGCATGTGGGGACCAGTGGGGGGGGAGCACTTTGCCTTGCCTTTTTTTGTTGATGGGGCTCTTGATTGTTTTGTCCTGCTAGTGGTGTCAGGCTCACTCATGTTGGCAGGGGGTGTCCCATTCAATCCAGGAAAAGAATGAGTTTACCTGGGCACATTTTGTTGCCAGTTTGGCAGTCAGGAAATGCTGGGTCTTGATGACCTTCCTCTTTTGGTTGAGGGAGGATGCAAGACACCTGACCACTGCGCTGTTCCTCTAGTCCTGGGGTTCCAAACCAGCTTGCCTTCTCCTTACTACCATTCAGACTTCTCCTTGCTTATTTTCATTATTATTTTTTGCATTATTTCCAGGGTTGACAGTTGTGCTTGGGAGGATAAACAGGGAAAAATAGATCTGAGTCATTTGTCAGGCTGGAAGTCCTACCATAATGTTTTTACTAACAACTTAGAAATTGACCTCTGAAAATATTCCACAAATGCAGTAGGTTAGTTTCTGTGCCTTATCACACCAAATAGTCTGAGAAATGAACATAGTATAGAGATACATATTATTTTAATGTGATTAATCCTCCATAGGTTTAGACACATTTATGGCTAGTACTGGTTTGCGAAGCAAACCTTAGAATTAAATAGAGAAAAAGCATTTTTCTCTACAGTGACGATATATGAGGTTTCCCTCCTGATGAACACAAGAAAAAACAAGCTAAATTTCAATACGAATGTATGTCTGTCCTCTCAAGACAATGTATCTAAAACAACTTACAGAATTTCTACAAGGTTTTTTAGATACAAAACTTCATTATTAAAATCATATACACATGGTAAGAATATGCAAACCAGTGATGTGATGCTGTATCAGGCTCCCAGCACCTCTCTTGACTGAAATTTACAACTGGAATTAATTGTAGGTGACTTTGGCTCATGACTGTGTAATTTATTCCAGGCTAGAGGTTTCAGAAACAAAGCATCTTCATCTGTCTCTGTCTTCAGCCCTCCCGAGAGGAGCCCATTTATCAGGCTTCTTTATTGATTTTTTGTTTGGAGAAGTGATGCAACACATACTAGATATCCAGATAAATTAGTGATTATCACCTCCTTTGCATAGTCCTGAATTTCAAAAACCCATATGCATGTATGACATATATCATTCTGTTATAGATGAATACTTTATAATACCTAGCAAGTGTCTTATCACCTAAAACATACATACACAAACACACATATGCCATCCTACTGGCTTTATTGGTTTAGAAATGAAAATTATATTGACAGGTTATTTTTGATATCCCTTATGTGATAATTTAGTTAACATTAATTATCGTTGTGATATGTAATTGTATTTATGCATAAGCTATTTGAATATTTTTCATATTGTCAATTAACATTTTTTTCAGCACACTTTTATATTCATGACCTTGTTCTTTTCGCAACTCTGCTTTATAAAGTATCTTCATTTTGCAGATATGCAAGCTGAAGAGAAGTGTAGAACTTATTTTTATTAAGGTCAAACAGTTAACTTTTAGCAGCCTGGACACCAGAATATAGATCTTCTGACTCCAGGCTCTTTGCAGTAAACATCAATCCCTCTGTGACTGAAGTCCAAACACAGGATGAAAGAAAACAGAAGAGAATACAAAAGGAGTTATTTCATGCTGCATGGAGAGGTGCTGTTTGTAACCAGAAAGCACTGCTAATTACCAGCCTGGTGTTAATTACTGATCTGTGTCTAGTTTATGACTAAACATTATTCAGCCCATGCTGATTAATTCGGATATGAATCAGATCATTTCATCATTGGCTAAAATTCACACTTTGGCCATACCTCTGTGAGCAGTCTCGAGTTCATACACCCCACATACAGGGACTGTTTGTAGTTAACTAAAAAAAAAATTATGGTTCATAGGAATCTAATTTCTAAATTGCCAAAAATGCATAGAAGATTATTACATAGAAAATGATGTTAGACTAATTAAAAGCCAATTAATCCAACTTCCATTCAGAATCCTGTGCAGAACAAGAGACTAAATTTAGGACCAATTCTTTGTATGCTCAGATTTAACTAGAGAATCCATCTTCACTTTATATGAACAATGTAATTTTCTTTGTTTATTCAACATGCTGCATTATTCGTTTTATTATAAAAATTGTCTACTCGCAAGGTTTTCAAATAATTGAGTCTATTTGTTTCATTTCTCCTGATGTATTAATATTTTCTTTGCATGGTACTTTAGAAAATATATGGCCTAGAAAGCAGCCTAATTCTTGTCACAGCTGCAACCTTACTGAGGCAGAAAATTTGGCATTTATATAAAATGAAACCATCTCTAATGCTTTGTCTGCCCTTCTAGAATCCCCTTTGTTTAATCACCATGTTTGGAGCTTATAAAAGGACTGCTTTCAGGAATAAGTAGATAGAAATACAGGGATGCTGATGTGTGAATAAAACGGTGATATAAAAGAAAATTGATTTTGTTCCTTCTTCAGCTGAAGTCTGTGGAGGTTGCCCTGCCTTTCACTGATAGCTGCCTGGGTTAGTCTCTGATTCGTGAATTACAAGCCTGACACCCCGCCCCCCCGCCTTCCCGCTCCCAGACCAGGATTGCCCTGCTCCACGTTTCCATGGTGCCGAGCTTCCCTATCATAGCACATTATTGTTATTGCTTATTGTGTCTTCCGAATCCTCTGGTAGACACACGGAGTCAGGGACACTGCCTTGTTTCCCATTGTGGCACCAATATCTAGCACAAGGCAGCCACATGGCAGCCCTTAATAAATGTTTGTTCAAGGAAAGAACGAAAGCAGTGTAAAATTTGAGCTCCTGGCCACTCTCACTCAAACACTGAAGACTTGGCCTCAATATACATGTGGATACCACCCTTTAGAAACAACACTCTTATGTTCTCTTTGGTAATACCAGCATCTAACTCAATGTCTGCAATATGTTAACTGCTTGATAAACATTGCTGAAGTAACTGAATTACCAAGTGCTCATCTTGGGAGGGAACCACTTACTTGTGGATCAGATCTGGAGACTCTCTGGTGATCACATCACTAAGAGTTGTCTTCTGGACGGTGTAGGTGTAGGGAACAGGCACATCTACCTGTCAAAGACATTTCCCTGATGCATAAGTTAAACAAAGTTTACATCCTTATACAATTTTCAGCCGAGTATAAACTAGACACCCTAATAAATTCAATAGTTCAATTCTGATTTTCCTGGTCCCCTATTTTTTGATGCTATCCATGAAGAATGCAGTCCCAAGTTAATTTCTGAACATCCTTCATTTTGATTCTGAAATCCGTCACGCAATGAAAAACAGCGGCCCCATGGGCATGGTGGGTTTTATGACTCCGACCTGGCATTTTTTAGTTATTTTTTCCCCCTAAATTCAAATAGTCTCACTTGGCATTTGGAAGACTGATTCAGCAACCCTTAAGCAATAAAGATTTAAATTAATTAAAAAAAAGCAAAAAACAAGCAGAGCTGGTCTCTGACAAATAGAGCACCTAAGAATGCCAATAAGGAGACATTTATGTTTATATTACTATAGAGCTTTGAAAAATGTTTAATATTCTAATGCATTGGGTTAGCCAGTCACTGACACCACAAAAAGCTCCTAGGACAGTGCATCGTAAATAGTAGACTTTTAGAAATTTTTTTGTCGAATTAGTGAATACAGGTTATAAAGTATTCTACTTTATACTGGAAAAAATGTTGGAAACATGGAAAACATGGTTGAATCTCTTTAGCTGGGGCAAAACAAAAACAAGAAATGGGAAATACAAAAAAAAAAAAAAAACCTGAAAAAAACATGAGGGGTCTTAGTGGTGTATTGGTATTCTCAGTGAGAAATAGGAAAAATTAATTTGCAAGGGAAATCTGGATGGGTTGAAAGAGTTCCTTCCCAGAGAGAAAAGGGAACAAAAGGCGGGAGCAGTGAGGGCAGGAGGGGGGGAAGGAGGGCGGGGGGCCATCTTAGCTCTTCATAATAAAAGGAGGAATGCATTCCATCTTAGAACATTCCATCTCCAGATATCTCCTGGACTGAGAGTGGTAGGACGGGTTGGTTGGCACTGCAGCAACTGTGAAACCACCTTCAGCTTGAGGCTGTACCACTCTGTTGGCCTGCTTTGGACTGGGATCCTGGCGCCGGCCAGACAGCATCAGGAGATGTAAAAGCTGGAAGCTGGAATGAAGGAGCAGTGACCCAACCTCAAGGCAAGAAGAGACTCGGTTCAGGTGCAACCTCAAGGAAAGTAGTGTTAAGGCCAAAAGGGGACAAGTCATGTTAACAAGAAGGGAGCCACAGAGAAGATACCAGCTGGATGCCCGGGTGAATGGCAAGTTATTTCGCAGCTGGTAGTGGGAAGGAAGGTTCCTGAGACTCCAAGAGTGCCTATCATAAGATGGAGTGATTTGGGGATTTTCTTGGTCAGTTCCTGTTGCTACTAGCAAAATAGCTTAGACTGAGAGACTTACTCAATGAACGTTTATTTCTCCCAGTTCTGGAGGTTGGTAAGGGTGAGATCTGGGTGACGGCATGCTTGGGCTCTGGTGAGGACCCTCTTCTGGGTTTGCAAATGGCTACCTACTTGCTGTTTCCTCACATGGTGGGGAAAGAGTAGGCTCTCCTCTATTCCTCTTCATATAGAAACACTATTCCCATTATGGGGGCTCTGTCCTCATGACTTTATGGAAATCTAATTACCTTCCAAAGGCCTCTCTCCAAATACCATCATATGGGCATTAAAGCTTCAACATGATTTTTTGGGGGAATACATTCATTCTATGACAGGGATTAAAGGAAGGAATTAATGTACCTCTGGGTGAGTGTTCAGAGACAGAAGTATTTTTATTGCCTGAGTCACATGATCCATACCCCCTCTTGACCTTTCCTGTGGCGATCTTCAGCTGTCAGTACAGCTGACAAGTGATGTGGTGGCTCTGCGTGTGCCCCTCTGACCCTTGTGTCCCCATTAGCTTCAAACAAGGCACTGCATCCATCAGCAGAGGAGTGACCTTGCAGTAGACATCCATTCACACATAATCCATTAATCATGTGTAAGCATCCTTGAAATTTGTAGAAATACAAATGCAAACAAGAGATCTAGTTTGGGTTCTCATGAAGCTTACATTCTAGAGAGGAGGCAGACAGTGTGCGGGTCAATCAATATATTAATAAGATAATGTTGAGAAGTGACACTTGCCATGAAGAAATGAATAGAAGAACTTGATGGAGTGACTTGTGGGGGGGGTGGAGGGATGTACTTTAGATTAGGGGTAAAGAATGAATTTGAAGTAGGTCATATTGGGATTGTATCCAAATGACAAAAGGATGGAGGCATGTCAGGATCTGGAGGCAGAGTGTTCCAGGCAGGGGTCACAAAGCATTTTGTGGCACAGTGAGTTAAATGTGTGTGAGAAATAGAGAGAGGGCCAAGATGACTGAAGACTATTCTGTCCCTCACCATCTGCAAGGGACTGAATGCTTGTGTCCCCACCAAATGCAGATATTGAAGCCCTAACCCCCAGTGTGATGGCATTTGAAGATGGGGCCTTTGAGAGATAATTAGGGTTGGATGAAGTCATGGGAGGGGGGCCCCATGATGGGATTAGTGCCCTTATAAGACGACACACTAGAGACTTTGCCTTCTCTCTATCCTCACGTCCCCACTAAGGAAAGGGCCTGTAAGAAGGATGCCACACCTTGAGAAGGAGACCTTCTACAAGCCAGGAAGATGGCTCTCACCAGAACTATTGGTGGTCACCCTGATCGTGGACTTTCCAGTTTCTAGAACTATGAGGAAGAAATTCCTGTTGTTTTGAGCCACCCCAGTCTCTGGTATTTTGCTATCACAGCCCAAGCAAACCAAGACACCATCAGAGTAACCCTGAGCAAATTAGAGCCGAACTAAGCCTTGTTTATCTCACCTGTAAAATGGCAATATATAGGCCACCACATCAGAGTTTATTGAGAGAATTAAATGAAATTATGCATTTCAACTCTTTAGCACCTTACCTGAGACATAGTAAATACTCAGAAAATCTGTTACTATTAATGAATTCTGTAGGAATAAATGTGAGTGATGATAAAGACCACTAGAATTTTTTTGAGGAGTTGTTTTATTGTGTGTTGTGTCATCAAAACCATTCTTGCTGGAGGCCCACCGGGTGGAGGGGGAGATGGCATGAGTCATGGGATCTTTGGGATGTGAACCACAGCTGCAGCTTTGCCAACAGGGAAGCAAATCAGGTGCCAAGAATTTCTTTGGAAAGGGAAAAAAAAATACAAGAATGATTGACTGAAAATGATTGGATTAGAAAATGATCTGAGAAGGAAAGAAGTTGAGAAAAAATTTATGAGCTTTTCTTTTTTTAATTATAATTTTTTTATTATGTTATGTTAGTCACCATATGTGTGCTTTTCATTGCCTTCCACTGATTTAGATAAGACACACAATCACACAAAGTGGTAATAGTGTGTTCACTTGTTTCTCTTAATCAGTTATTTGAGTTTGCATCTAGTGAAAGAAAAATAGAAGTGCTGAGCATTATGGGAGGAAAAGGAAGCCATCTCATGTAAGGTTGAAGAATAGTAGTTCTGTATATTTCATAGATTGCCCTTTTATAGTTTGTAAACCCATATATTAAGGGAAAATAGCATGACTATCTCTACCATAACATGTTCTGCTGTGTAGACATTTATTCAAAAAACCTTTCATGAGCTCTACCATGTGCCTGGCACTCTCTGAGAGGCACTCAGTGCTCAGAACGTGGTTCTTGTCCACAGAACAGCAGCGGCCGAGGTGCATCTTGTTGAAGAACAATGAGATGCTATGCCATTTTTGTCCTGGCAAACCCACAGCTAGGCACTGGCCACTCAAAATAGAAACTGAAGACTCTCCTTGCCAATGAGATGGTGGGTCAGTTATCCAGACTGACTCTCTTGCTGAAAACAAGGAAAAATCCTGGTTGGAATGGGAGGCAAAATCTCATAGCATCGATACCCTAGCAGGACAGGAGCTTCTGGCCAAAAGTTAAGTGAAGGTAGCTACCTAGAGAAGCACACTGTAGCTCCAACTTTGCTCAACAATATCGCACTGAAATTTGGTTTTCATGAACACACGGGTATGGGGGACTGGAGCCATGCTCAGGGCCCACCTAAGGTGATGGGTCTAATAGAAATCCCTCTTCCATAAAGCTGGGATCCCAGTAGCCATGTCCTCGAAGTGAAGGTGAAACAAAAACATCGATGTGGATACATGGGTAACAATTATTCACTCAGAGTCACAATGACCAGGATTAACAGTAATAGAAATTCCACATCATTTCTTCTGTTCATCAGCAATTTATTTCTGGCAGATGAAGTATCTGTTCTGACAAAGAAAAAGAGAGGGTATTCAAAGGAGATTAAAAGTGACATCAAGTCAGTATACCAGCATTTGTTGGTTTCAGGTTCAGGTTGAGGTATTTTGGAAGCAAAATCTAGTTTTTTTCTTTTTTGGCACGTCTTAAGTTCCCTGTATGGTCATGTGACAAAGCTCTCTCCAATGGAGTGTGAGTAAAAGTAACATGGCTCCCTTCCAGATCTGGCCCGTAAAAACTCTTGCACAGGCTCCTCCACTTCTGCCTTTGGACTGAACAGTGATGGTGTTGTCCAGAGCGATCGAGTGTCAGGATGGAAGAGTCTCCATCAGCCCGAGTGCCTGAATGGCTGTCAGTAGAGATGACCCACAGACCCGAACAACTGTGAGGAAGTAATAAGCTGTGGTTGTGTCAAACCCCCCGACACGCCAGGGTCTGGTGGTGGCTTCCAGCTCGCCTAACCTAGCCAATGCAGAATCCAAGCACCCGCCGTTCTGAAGAGTAAGGACCTGCAGCCGCAATAGCCCCAAACCACAAAGAAATTGGAGGCTGGAGCAGAGGGGAATGGTGCATCCTGAGAAAGGCAGGAGAGAAGGAAAAACCAATAAACTAACTACTTATTTTCATTTGTTTTATTATGGAGATATTGCTGATGATAAAATCCATGTGGAGAGGAAGAATAAAGCAAATCATGCTAATGTCCCCTTCCGGATGACGTCCCTTCCACGCCCTGAGAGGAAGCTCCCATCCTGACTAATCATTCACTTGCTTTTCTTCATAGTTTCACAGACATATATATGTATCTCTAAACATATTATTCATGCCTAATATTTTCTTTTAAATTTTTAAAGAAGTGATATATAGTTTTACTTAAGAATCATTTTGTACATTGTGATGGTTAATTTTGTATTAACCGCGGGGTGCCAGGTAAAGCATTGTTTCTGGGTGTGTCTGAGGGTGTTTCCAGGTGAGATTAGCATCTGAATCGGTAAAGGGGATTGCCTCTCCCTATGGGCATCATCCAGTCCTCTGGGGGCCTGAATTGAACAACAAAGTTGAGGAAGGAAGAATTTGCCCCTTTTCCCTCCTAGCCTACAAGTGTAGGTGGGGATATTAGTCTTCTCCCGCCCTAGGACTGGGATTTGTATCATCAGCTCGCTGGTTCAGAGGCCTTTTGGAGTCAGAGTGGAAAGACATCACAGGCTCTCCTGGGTCCTCAGCCTGCAGACAGCAGATTATGGGACTTCCCAGCCTCCACAATCATGTGAGCCAATTCCCTACAGTAAACCAGTATATATATTGGTTCTGTTTCTCTGGAGAACCCTGACTAATCTAATACATATATGGTCTATGATTGATTGTTTTACCCAATATTTATATTTGTGAAATTCATGCCCATGGATGCATGAGGTGTCAATTTCACTTTTTGCTGTTAAATCATATTCTATCTTGTGAATACAATAGTTGCTGGGTCATAAAATATATGCATGTTCACACTTATTTAATAGAATTAAATTGTTTGCCACAATAACATACTAATTCCCAGACCCACAAGAGTGCAAGAAGAATTTCTTTTGCTTTCCATTCCTGCCAACACTTGGTCTTGTCACATTTTATTATTATTATTGCCAAACTAATGCCAAAACGAATGCTTTGTCCTGTTGCTACATCTTCTCCCGCGTTATAGCTTGTCCTTTTAGTCTCTAAATGCAGTCTTTTGGTAAAGAGGAGTTTTAAATTTTAATGTGTTTGAATTGTGTGTCTTACTGAAGAAATTTTTCTTCCCACCAAGATCAGTGGTAACTTGAGCCTCAAACCACAAGAAAGCTGACTGATGGATCTAAATCTTCAGGTGGACACTCCCCACCATAACAAAGGCTGAGAAAAGCAAGTTGACTCCTGTCTTTCTTTGCAAGGTGCATTCAGCAGCCCCCCTTTCCCCATCATTTATTTTCTCACTGATTCTAAGGTCCTTCAGGGGTTTTATACCTCCATGAAAAGGTGTCCTCTACCTTGTATGAACTCTTGCATTTATAGTTCTACTAATGTGCTTCCATTTGAACGGAAGTTCTCAGTATATAAGGCTTGGAAGGCACTTTTAGCAGCCTTGGGCTTCAGCTGAGCTAACTCTCTGGATTGTACTTTAGCTTTGTTTTCCACTCTGAGGATTTTCCTTGGTTTCTTACCATCTCCGTCATGTATTCAACAGAGTTTTTAATGGTTTATCTAGACTTTAAGATTGTTTTCCAGTGGGAGGATTTTCCAGGGTATTTTGTATGACTTATTGGCCATGAACTGAAGTCCAAACAATACATTTTCAGACAAGAAAAAAAGAACCCACTTATCATTGGATGAATGGGTTTAATTGATAAGGGAATATAAGGTATAGCAGTGAAGAATAGAGCCCAGTTCTTGAGCACAAAAGGGAAACAAGAGCCAAGGCAGATTTTACTCCAGTTTCTCTCTGAATAAGTGGGAAGCTCTCCCCAAATCTGACTAAAGTTCCTTTAAAATAATTTATCAGCCAGAGGATCACCAGTGTTATTTAAATTGTAGCACAATTCCTGACAAGTAAACAAACAAACAAACAAAAAACCACCTTTTTAAAAATCTTAATTTAATCATTATCATTTTTTTAGTTTTTATTTATTTTTTTAAAGTAAGCTCTATGCACAGTGTGGGGCTCAAGGGTCTCACGCTCTACTGCCTTAGCCAACCAGGTGCCCTAAGAAACTTTTTTTTTTTAAGATTTATTTATTTATTTGAGAGAGAGAGAGAGCCTGTGCATGAGTACATGAGCAGGAGGAGGAGCAGAGGGAGAGCGAGAGAATCTCAAGCAGACTCTTCTTCGAAGAACATGGACCTAATGTGGGGATCAATCCCACGACCCTGAAATCATGACCTGAGCCAAAATCAAGAGTCAGCACTTAATTGATTAAACCAGGGCGCCTGGGTGGCTCAGTCGGTTAAGCGACTGCCTTCGGCTCAGGTCATGACCCTGGAGTCCCGGGATCGAGTCCCGCATCGGGCTCCCTGCTCGGTGGGGAGTCTGCTCCTCCCTCTGACCCTCCCCCCTCTCATGCTCTCTCTCTCTATCTCATTCTCTCTCTCAAATAAATAAAATCTTTAAAAAAAAGAAAATTGATTAAACCAGCCAGGCACCCCAAGAAACTTTTTTCATGGAATTTTAAAATATACATATGGTGCTGTCGTCCTTTGCTAAACATACATCAATATCAAAGGCTTTCCATTGTTGGCAAATTTCTTGTTACAAATTTCTTAGCACAATAAATAAGGCCTTCCATTGTCTGCACCTTTGCCTGTACCGTTCTCTCCACCCAGAGTGTCAGTTCTCTTGTTTTGTCCACCCAATTTGCTCCTGCTCATCCGTCAAGAATCTACATAAACTGCACCACTTCCGTAACAGTTTCCTCCTTCACCCTCAATTCCTTCTCCTACACAGATGGTTTCTTCCTCCTCCTCATTCCATTGAATGATCTACACAGAAAATTGTGTCACATCACACCATATTGTTATTTGTTAAGTTACTGTTTGGCCACTGAGTACACTATAAGTTATTTGGGAATACTGCCAGTATCCTAGACAGTTCCTTATCTCAAAACACTCAATTACTGTGCCTAGAGCAAAGAAGGTGTTCAAAAAATTGATCAAATGACTAAATGGAGTGACACAATTTCCTAATCAGGTTGGGGGGTTGTACATTTTAAAAAATAAAATCAGGAATCCCATTCAATATGAAATCTGGGTAGCATCCCCATTTCAGCTTTTTCTTAACTCCTGTCAAAATAAGTGAAGCGGATTAACATAAGAATAAAAAAAAAATAAAGAAAAAACATAATAAAATAAAATAAAATAAGTGAAGCGGGGCACCTGGGTGGCTCAGTTGTTAAGCGTCTGCCTTTGGCTCAGGTCATGATCCCGGGGTCCTGGGACTGAGCCCTGCATTGGGCTCCCTGCTCTGTGGGGAGCCTGCTTCTCCCTCTCCCTCTGCCCCTTCCCCTTGCTCATGCTCTCTCTCACACATGCTCTCTCTCTCTCAAATAAGTGAATAAAATCTTCAAAAAAATAACAGTGGAGCTAGAGAAAAATGGAAACTAAAACTTGTGTCTCTAAAAGCTAAGACTAACAGACAAGCTAATGACAGAATGTGATGGTCATCTCTACCAGCAATAAAATAGATATAACTGGACTAAAAATTAAGCACATCTAAGCCTCACATTACTAAATTTTGTCTTGAGTCACACAGGATTTCTGGAAATAAAAAGCTGAAGGACATAGCATGCCATGGAAATCCACCATCTTTATTCCCATACTGAAGAGACATAGGGATTGTACCAGTAATAATAATATGCTAATTAATCTTCAACACTTTGGGCATGGACTTCAGATATAAGAGGAATTCTCCCATCCTCCTCTGCTCTAACATCTATAAAGAGAGTCTCACAAAAAACAACCATGCAGGAAATGAAAGAAAGTATGAGTTCCTCATAGGAGTGGGGGCTCACAGTAGTGCATTCTGTTCATATAAGCACAATTCCCAGCAGTGAAATCAGTGTAGTTTGTGTTCTTGTGTATGTAGTGGGGAGGGTCAAGCAGAACATCTTCTCCAGGGCTCTCTTCATTGGATCAGAATAACAGAGGTCCAGACAGTGAAAGGCAGAAGGTTTCAGTTAAGAACCCATCCATTCACTCCTCCACATAGATACCTGAGAAGCAGATGAAACTATCAAACAATGGGGTGGCCCCACTTATAATTTATATATTTTACTTATTTGTAAGCATACAGTGTGTGCAGATTTCTTAGGAGTATGGGTAAAGATAATAAGACCCAAAATGAAGTATATGAATATTTTTTATAAAAAAGAAAAGAGGACAGCATCAAGAGGACTCACAGAAAAATACAGCTCTGTAAATGAGCTACCAATGACCTGAGAAACAAAAATTCACAAGGAAAGAATAAACTGAAGCAAAAAGGAAAAAAAAGAAAGATAAATTGATGGGATAAAAAGAGAGATAAATGAAATATAAAAAGACTAGCATTTAAATGAGCACTCATGAGTGACTTCTGGGAGGCGATGGCACTTGACATGGCTCCTGACGGCTCTTGAGGGACATGTGGAATTTTATGTTTGCAAGCAGGGAAGAGTAAAGTTTGTTCAGGGAAGAGTGAGAATTTGAGTGTCTTGGAAAGATGAGGCTGGAGAGTCAGGCTGGAATCTGATTTCAAAGCAATATTAGGAAGCTTGAACTCTTTCTTTTGGATAATAAAGAGCCAGTGAAGTGTCACTTGGAGGGGGTAGTGTGATTAGATTTGACTACTGAAATAGGCAAGGTGTATTCTTCCCGTCCCTCACCTCCCCAGCTGTGCCTCTCACTTCCCTACAGATGGCCAGGAGCATCCTGGCGTTTTCAGCTTCCCTCTGTTTTCAGGAAAGTCTCACTCTTAAATCAGTTACTGTACATTGTGTTCCCCCCAAATTCATATGTAGAAGCCTAACCCGCGATGTGGTATTAGAAGGTGGGGCCTTTGGGAGGTGATTAGCTCAGGAGGGTGAAGCCCTCATGAATGGAATTATCGCCATTATAAAAGCGACCCCAAAGAGTAACTTTGCCCCTTCTGCCAGGTGAGTACACCATGAGAAGTTGTGACCCAAGAAGCAGCACATCACTAGACCTGACCTCAGACTTCCCGGCCTCCAGAACAGTGAGAAATAAATTTCTGTTGTTTATAAGTTCCCCAGTCTATGGTAATTTATCATAACAGTCTCAATGGACTCAGACACACTTTGTTATTTAAATGTGTTTCTTTTCACTAGCAACTGGAATGTTCTTCACTTCCCTAGCCCTCTTAGAAACATTTATTTCATTTATATTTACACATATACTTTTGCATCAATTCATTAACATGATTATATCAAATAAGCTTTCTAGTGCATTTTTATAACAAATTTGATTCGATTCGTTCCGGAGGTTTTTTTTCATGCATACATAAACATAGAGTGTCACAGCCACACCTAAACCTGTGTGTGGGATCTTTGTCATCTTTAGCTTTACAAAAAAATGGAAGCATATCACACACGCTTTATTGAAGGTGCATTCCTTTCTCAGCAGTAACTGGAAATATCTTCAAATTAATTGGTAAAGCCTAAGTCATTCCTTTCAAAACTGCACATCTTGTTGTTTCTATGTAATATATTTTTAGTCATTTTCTTACTGATAGATTTACTTTACTTTGTTTCTAGTTTCTTATCACTACAAGGCAATAAACAGAGCATACCCTAAAAACAGGGTTTCTGGGTCCAAGGGTATGTGTAATTATTATTGTAATAGGAAGTGGCCAGGTTGCTTTTCAAAAAGGCTGTAACACTGCATTTCCAATGGCCCTGGGAAAGAACACTCTGTGGTAGAGATCTCACCATGATAAATATCATAGCTCTTTTTGACATTATTGTTGCCAGCCTGATGGACATAAAATGATATCTTATTATTATTTTAATTTGCATTTCTCTGACCACTAGTGAGGAGCAGCATCTTTTCTTATCTGTTGGATCTGTACTTCAAGAGTTATTACTTATATCCTGCTTTCCAAATTCTTGTGCCTTCATCATCTTTTTTGATAGAGGGCTAGCTGACTGGGTCAATTTAGATTCTCCCTGGCCTCCATTGACACAGCATCCCTGAATACTGTTAGAATTCACATTTTAAGACATGAACTGATTCCTCTGTACAAGTCTCTCCCTCGAGAGAGTTAGTATGCCTTACCCAAGCTAGATAAAGTCCAGGCAGGAGGAATCAGGAAATTCACTCACATCCCTCCTCCGGGGAAAAATGGGTGAACACTACACAAATCCTTAATTCCTAAAACACCTAAATGAATGAAGTACCTTATCAAGAAACGCAGGTCTGTAGTTGTGGGATAAGGTCTCTCTAACTGTCAAACACCTCCTCTGCAAACATGAACTAGCCTGCAAATAAAGCCTTTCTCTGAGCATAACAGGATTTCAGAATGACAGATGTGACTCTGGGCGGTCTTGAAGGATACTCTGATAGGGTGGCATGTATCTCTCTCGTTGATTACTCAGTGTCTGTGATCACCATTCTAATCTATCCCAGCCAGCTGCATGTGGCAGATTATTACCTAGTCAATATGGAACACAGCCAACTGCTGAGGTGGTGTTGGTCATTATGCCAGCATGCTGAGCAGTCACTGAGACCAACCCTTTCCCCCGGAGCCCGTTAATAATTAAAATGATGTGGATTGCTCAATCTTCTAGACACTACAATAAAAAAAATTGAGAGAACTCAGTCTTGTTTTTATGACTAACATCATCTGAGTTGCAAGAGGTCTAATGCCCAGTAGGAATTCTCTGCTCCTAGATGCCACCCAAAAATATCCATCTGGCCATGGCATCCTCATCCAGTGTTAGCTGAGAGCATGGGTTATTCCGGCTGATTCTAACCCATTTGCTCCAAAATGATAAAAGAAAGAGAGCTTGCTGCTTCCCTTTTAAAGCAACAGTCTCTTGGATACCAAAATAATTACATAACCACAGACATTAAAGAAGAAAAGACCATCCCTGTACATTTGACAGGTCCCCAGGTCAAATCAAGAAAGATTAAATGCCTTTCAATTACAGTTAGCCAATGTCAGGATCAGGACCCTAACACATGTATCCTGACTATAACATGAGTATTAGAATGCTCGTGGATGATTTTCAGGGAACCTGCGAAACCTCTAAAATTGTGTGAAAATTTTGTGTCTCCTTTTGTTTTTGTGGGAAGGAGTCCATGGTTTTTATCAGATTCTCAAATGGGTCTCGGGTCAAAAATGAATTAAGAGTCACTATTCCAGGGAAGTCCTCATTCCAGCTGTTAGGAGGGACTCTCAGAAGGACCAGACCAAGTTAGAAACCTTGAAGATAGATAACATGACCCAGGCAGCAGAAGGCACAGTACTTTGGGTGGAGAAGCCAAGACTGTGATTCTCTTTCAACTTTTGGGTTTATTCTCTATGTGCTCTGTTTTGTTTGTTTTTCATGAGGCAGATGTGATCACATGGAGTTTGGAGTGTTCTCTGTTTGGGACTTTTCTTCATTCTTTGATGGCCGAGGGACCCTACGGTCAGGCTCAGTGGATGGAAGCCTGGAAAAATGAACTCAACAGGTTCCATTCAAGGCTTCTCCAGCACTTCTCAACTATCATTGTCTTTGGCGAGGAGGAGCCAAAGGACCAGCTAGATCAGAGTGGACCAAAGAACAGAAGGCAGAGCTGATTGGACATTTGTTCAGACCTTTCTTGACCCAAAAGAGTAGCAGAAGCTGACTTTCCTGCTATTCAGCTCAATTCACCAGAGCAAGAGATCAGACCTGAGGTTCACATAGGAGCCTAATTAGTAACAAGGCATGTAATGACTAATAAGCCTAATAAGTAATAAGACATTTACCTGGAGGGGCCACTCTGTGCAGCTCGCAGAGGTCCAGCTCAGGAATAAGTGGCTCCATGGGGATACAGAACTGGGGACTGCCCACATCTGACACGACTAATGTAATTTACTATGAATTATCCATGGCATCTAACTGCATTCAGGCTTCCAACAGACATCATCAACGGATTGTGTAGGGGAAGAGCAAACTCACTTTAAGAGCAATGCCAGGGAAACTGGATTTACAAAGTAAGTCTGACATACATTGCCCAGCATACTTATATATACATACATGAATAGGCATATGTACACAGGCACACATTTGCATATGTACATGTCAAACACTTGCCTGTGGTAAACAGAAACGACTTTCAACAACCACTTCTTTAGATGATCCACACCACTGGTGTTCTTAATAATGCGCATACTGAAGAGATAGAGATGATCCTTATACTCTCCTCTTTTATCACTTGTGGCTTAAGGTTCAAATGGCCCACATGGCTGAGAGCAACATGGTACTTCCCTCCAGCAACCAGCAAATAGCGTCTACTGTTAACCCTAGACTAAGTCTCAGGGGTCACAGGCACAGCATAGCTCCAACCAGCTTCGGTTTGAAAGCTGCTGCATCAGTGTCCTGTGCCTTAAAATGTTCATTTATTCTGTAAGTATTTATTAAGGGCTCACTCTGTGAGAGTCCCTGTTCTAAGAGCTGGAGACACAGAAAACTAAAACCACTGCCTTTGTCAGAGATTGCATCTTGGTGGAAGGAGACAAGCAACCAAATAAAACAATCATGTGAGATGATGATAATGCTATTGGAGAAAAATCAGGAAAGAGGGATTGGGCTGCGGACATGGGGCAGGGAGGGCGTGTGTGTGTCATTGAAGAGCGAGAAGGCCTCACTGAATAGGAGACATTTGAGCAAAGACCTACGGGAGGTGAGAGTGCGCCATGTGGCTGTGTAGGAACAAAGAGCTCTAGGCAGAAGGGATGGTAAATGCCAAGGTCCTGAGGCAGGAACGTGCCGGGAGACCAGTGTGGCTGAGGCAGAGTGACTGGAAGGTTGAAGAAGTGACAGTGGGCCATGATCTGGCACCCAGGAGTGGAATCTGACTCTGATGTTTGATTTGATTAGGTTTTTTTTCCCCCTGAGCTGCTGAACAAATAACTGCATTTTTTTCCCCCAAAGAATTTAAACTTGAAAAAGGTAGTTTCTGGAAAAGAGATTCTATAGTGGTCCCCTCATAATCTCTCTCTGTTTCTTTTGTCCCTCAGACCTTCTTTAGCTCTCTAGCTGCCCCTACTTTTGTTGCACGGCTTAAGGTTTTCACCTTCAAACTCAAAAGCAGGTGAGAGCCAGCAGCACCTGTATGTCCCCAAACCAGGCTCACGAAATACATGCTTCGAGAGAAAAGTACCAATCGTTGACCCATTGCCAGGTCCTGTGGGGAAGCCCGGGGACTGAGGCAGTCACGGCTCCAGGCACAGCACAGCCCAAGATCCCGTGTCTGGCATCCCGAGAAGGACCTGTTGGCTTGTGTTCACTCCCTGCTGCCGCTGCCCATATCCTGCAGCTACAAGCAAATAGGATAGGATATCGGCCCTGCCACAACTTCTGGGCTTCTTTTCTAGCCTTGGTTGAATTCCAGTAGGTTCACTGCCCACCTTCCTCCAAATCCGCTTGCCCCCCTCGTGTCCTTGTATGCCTTGGTCACTGGTTGAATACCATCATCCCCTGTGACAGTTACCTGGTCTAGACCCTGGGTGGGCATGACTATGTTGCTTTTCCCCCTAATTACAAATGTTTTTAGTTTTTATTTACATTCCAGTTAGTTAACACAGTGTAATATTGGTTTCAGGTGTACAATAGAGTGATTCAACACTTCCATGCATCACCTGGTGCTCATCCCAACAAGTGTGCTCCTTAATCCCATTACCTGTTTCACCCATCCCCCCACCCACCTCCCCTCTGATAACCATCAATTCGTTCCCTATAGTTAAGAGTCTGTTTCTGGATTTGCTTACTTCTCTCTTTTTTCCCCTTTGCTTTTTTTGTACCTTAAATTCCACATATGAGTGAAATCATATGGTATTTGTCTTTCTAACTTATTTCACTTAGCATAATCCTCTCTAGCTCCATCTATGTTGCAAATGGCAAGATTTCATTCTTTTTTATGGCTGAGTAATACTCCATTGTGTGTGTGTGTGTGTGTGTGTGTGTGTGTATCACATCTTCTTTATCCATTCATGTGATGGACACTTGAGCTCTTTCCATAATTTGGCTATTGTAGATAATGCTGCTATAAACATCAGGGTGCTTGTATCCCTTTGAATTAGTATTTTTATTTTCTTTGGGTAAATACCCAGTAGTGCAATTGCTGGGTCGTAGGGTAGTTCTATTTTTAACTTTTTGAGGAACCTCCATACTGTTCTCCAGAGTGGCTGCATCAGTTTGCATTCCCACCAACAGTGCAAGAGGGTTCCCCTTTCTCCACATCCTCGCCAACACCTGCTGTTTCCTGTGTTGTTGATGTGAGCCATTCTGACAGGTGTGAGGTTATATCTCATTGTGGTTTTGATTTGTATTTCCCTGATGAGCAGTGATGTTGAGCATCTTTTCATGTGTCTCTTGGCCATCTGTATGTCTCTTTGGAAAAATGTCTATTCATGTCTTCTGCCCATTTTTAAATTGGATTATTCATTTTTTGGGTGTTGAGTTTTATAAATTCCTTGTATATTTTGGATACTAACCCTATCAGATATGTCATTTGCAAATATTTTCTCTCATTCCATAAGTTGCCTTTTAGTTTTGTTGATTGTTTCCTTTGCTGTGCAGAAGCTTTTTATTTTGACGACGTCCCAATAGTTTGTTTTTGCTTTTGTTTCCCTTGCCTCAGGAGACAAATCTAGAAAGAAGTTGCTATGGCTGATGTCAAAGAGGTTACTGCCTATGTTCTCCCCTAGGATTTTTTATGGTCACAAGCTATTCCAAAAAATTGCAAAGGAAGGAAAACTTCCAAACTCATTCTGTGAGGCCGGCATTACCCAGATACCAAACCAGATAAAGACTCCAATAAAAAAGAGAACTATATAGGCCAATATCCCTGATGAACATGAATGCAAAAATTCTCAATAAAATACTAGCAAACCAAATCCAACAATACATTAAAACAATCATTCATCAGGGTCAAGTGGGTTTTATTCCTGGGTTGCAAAGGTGAGTCAATATTAGCAAATCAATGTGATACACCACATTAATAAAAGAAAAGATAAGAGCCATATGATCCTCACAATAGATGCAGAAAAATCATGTGACAAAGTACAACATCCATTGATGATAAAAGCCCTCAACAAAGTAGGTTTAGAGGGAACATATCTCAATATAATAAATGCCATGTATGAAAAACCCACAGCTAATATCATCTTCAGTGGGGAAAAACTGAGAGCTTTCCCCCTAAGGTCAGGAACGTTGCAGGGATGTCCACTATCACCACTGCTATTCAACGTAGTATTAGAAGTCCTCGCCACAGCAATCAGACAACAAAAAGAAATAAAAGGCATCCAAATTGGCAAGGAAGAAGTAAACCTTTCACCATTTGCAGATGACATGATACTCTATATAGAAAACCCTAAAGACTCCACCAGAAAACTATTAGAGCTGATAAATAAATTCAGTAAAGTCACAGGATACAAAATTAATATACAGAAATCTGTTGCATTTCGATATAGCAGTAAAGAAGCACCAGAAAGAGAAATGAAGGAATCGACCCCATTTACAATTGCACCAAAACCCGTAAGATACCCAGGAATAAGCCCAACCAAAGAGGTGAAAGACCTGTACCCTAATTAAAATTTGAATCTACCTACTCATCTCACCGTCCCCTGCTGTGCACCTTGGCCCTTAGGTAATTGCCTTTCTAGCCAAGTGACTCATGTGGCCTCTAGCTGTCCTGCCTGTTCCATTCTCTGCAGAGTAGTGAGATGAGCATTCTCCAGGGCGAATCTGATCCCATCACTCTTCTGGGTAACTTAGGATAAAATCCAAAATTCTTCCTATGGCCAGCAAGGGCCCTGTGTGATTTTTTTCCCTCACTTGCTTCTAGAGCTTAACATGGTTCACTCGTCTCCCTGTTTCCTAAGCTTCAGCAATTCTGCCTTTTTTAGCTCTCAAAATATACCGCATTACTTCCCACCTGAGACTGCATTTGAGACTGTATCCTCTACCTGAAACACGCTTTCCTGGGTGTGTCCTTCTCTCCTCAGTAACTCCTACACACCCGTGTTTCTTAGCAAGTGTGGCTCTTCCTCAGGAACAGCCTTCCTCACACTCAACTAAGTTAGATGCCTCTCCTAGATGGTGTTTTTGCACCCAGAACTTTTATTTTACGGCACTTAGCCAAATGGTCATTGATTCATTATGTGATTGTTTATTGTTTAGACTATAAACCCCACAAGTGCAAAGATTCACTCTTTCCTTTTACCGTGTGTTCTCAGCTCCTGTTTAAAACAAACAAAAACAAACAAACAAACAAACTCTAGGGGCGCCTGGGTGGTTCAGTAGGTTAAGCGTCTGTCTTCGGCTCAGGTCATGATCCCAGGGTCCTGGGTTCGAGTCCCACATTGGGGTCCTTGCTCAGTGGGGAGTCTGCTTCTCCCTCTCCCTCTGCCTGCCACTCCCCCTGCTTGTGCTCTCTCTCTCTCTCTCTCACTATCTCTGCATGCTCTCTTTCTCAAATAAATAAATAAAATCTTAAAAAAATAAAATAAAAAGTTTTAAAAAGTTATATTCATGACACTTGTTAAAGATGGTAAGGGAGACCTTTCTCAGGGGAACTAGTACAGTGAGGTTTTGTAGTAGCGTCAGGCTCAACTCTGAACATGAATGCAGGTGGGGATTTACAGCCAAGCAGCAGGGAGGGGGTCAGTGGATGGAGCATCAGTTAAGAGGAACTATCAGGGCTGAGGGATTATTGCTGGACCAGCTCAACAAGGTTCTTGCTGAAGGCAGGCCAGGGCAGTAAAGGATCAAGGGCATGGAGATGAAGAATTTGGTGCAATGAGTTAAATTTAATGGAAACGAGTTAAATTTAGTAACACTCAGTATATAAAAAAATGTTAAATTTATTTTATAATTACAGTAAGACACTATGTAAATTTTAAAAACACAAGAAGATACTAAGTAATGCTTGTAGAAATATTCATTCCAAGTAAAGTTACAAAACACATGTGGGAGTGACACCCTAACCTCAGGATAGCAGAGACCTCCCAGAAAAGAAAAAACAACAAAACAGGATGGGCCGGTGGTTGTGATTTAGCTTTAAAATTTGTCACATTCTAATGCAGTACACAAAGTGAGATTTGCAAAATTGCAAGCAAATACAGTTAGTGGCTCACTCCCAGAACCCAATCTGGAAATGCTCCAGAGTGAAAATGAAATTGATGGACCTGACTAATTAACTTAAAGACTGTCAGAACCCCGTGGGATGCCTCAAGTGGGTTGGTGTGCGTGGGAACTGCACAGCAGACAGAAGGAGGACCGGAAGCCACAGCAAGCCAGAGGCAGAAGGAGATCTCTTAACTGTGCTCTCTTCTCTCCCCAGATCAGCTCAAGCTGGTCAGCCGAAGTCACCACACACAGGAGGAAAACCTGAGGGACAGCCTATGCCGGAGCCAGGGACGGTGACTCGTAAGTGGAGCCAGAGCTCAGGAAGTGTGGGAGAACAGACAGCAGCAAGTCCTGGTGGCCACCCGAGGGAGGTGACAACCCTCTGGTAACATGAGCTCACAGTGAAATAAAATGAGTGCCCAGAATTTAGCTGGAGAATCAACATAAGGCAAAGCGCAATTAATTGATTTCACTTCTATGTGGAATCTAAAGAAACAAGGCGAAGGAAAGAACAAAGAAACAGAAACAGACTCATAAATTGTTGGGGAAGGTCATCGAAAAGACATGACAGCCAGTTGACCTGTGAGATGCGTCCCCCCTTGGAGGCTTCTTACCTCCCCTTTCCTGCTCCCAAACGCTGTTCCTAGGACATGGGCTTGAGATAGCGATGTAGTGTGGAGAACACCCGCACAAGTTACATGACTAAACCCGGTTAAAGCCTCTTTCCTTTTAGGATTTGGTGGGCAGGTTCGGGGATCCATTTGTCTTGCTGCTTGAGAAAAGCCTCCTATGTTAAGTTTCCTTTGCTTATTAAAACCGACCCCTACCAACCTGGAGTGGCCTGTGTCTTTCTTCAGTCTCTCCCAGTTTCAGATGACACCAGGAAAGCTCCCAGAGGATTGTGAACCAATACAGAGAACAAACATGGTTGCAGAAGGGGAGGGGTGGAGGGATGGGTGAAATAGGTGAAGGGGATTGAGAGGTACGGTGACAGTTGGTAACCGCACTTACAGTGGTAAGTAATGTGTAGAAGTGTTGAGTCACTATGTTGTCCACCTGAAACTAACATAACATTGCATGTCAACTCTAGTTCAATTTTCAAAAAAGTAAACAAAAGAAGTATTTTTCAGGAGGATATTGGTAATTTGAAGCAGGAACAAAGGGTTATGAGGGAGAGGCAATTGCAAGTTATCGTTACAATAAGAAACTCCATAAATGGATTGAATGTCAGAATGGATATAGCCAAAGAATGAGCTACTAAACTGGAAAAAAACATGCCAAGGAATTCTCCCGGAAGACAACAAGTATGACAAAAAAGATCAAACTATAGAAAGAAATGTTAAGAGGGAAGGAGGATAAGAGGAGCTTCAGAAGAAGAGAATGCAATCAATGGAGGGGAGAAAATATTTGAAGAAATAATGACTGAGAATTTCCTATAATTAGAGAAAGAAGGAAGACTACAAATTGAAGGGGTTTAGAAAATGTCAACCAAAGAGATAAGAAAAGCCCACACTTTTTTTATAATATAGTCAAGTTTAAGACCATCAAAGTCAAAGAATCCTGACACAAAGAAAAAAAAGTCAAGTTCACACTAGATTTTTCAGCAACAACATTAGATGAGACTAAGCTAATATTTTCACCATGTTGAAGGAGACAATAATTTAGAATGTTTTAGAATGCGTAGAATGTTTTCCTCCAGCTGAGTTTTTGTTTAAGTGCAATAAAGATATTCTCAAGCATATTATTGCCTCAGAAAGATTAACACAAAGACTCTCTTTGAAACCACTCTTGGAGGAAGTATTCTGGCAAAAGAAAATGCATCCAGAAGATACAAAGAGATATATACAGGAAGTAAAGGTAAGTAAACGTGAATTTGGATTTCACACACATGATTCATATATTCTTTTTTGTCTCTAGATTCTTTTGCTTAGCATAACGTCTTTGAGATTCATCTACGTTATTATATATGTCATCTGTGATACTTTCAGTTATTCTAAATTTTAGGGATCAGAGGGAAGAGAGTCAAAAGAGCAAACAGCATAGATTTGAAAGACCTGAGCTGCAATTCTGACTCTTTTTAGTTGTGTGACTTTGCACAAATAATGTCATCTCAGGGCTGGCTGTTTGGATAAATCTCTAAACCTCAACTTTCTTAACTTCAAATAACTATAAAAATACTCAGCTCATAAAGTTGCTGTCAAGATTGATATAAAATAAGTGAGAACATGGTGCTAGGCACATAATAGTTGTTCCAGGGGGAAAAAAAAAAAAAAAGATTTGTCCCATCTGAATATAACAGGCTAGTCGCAGATATTGACTAATTATACCTCCTTAATGACCAGCCACAGAGCGGATGAAAAGAAGGAAAACTGTTTTGTTTTGTTTTTTTTTCCCCATCAAACATGACAATAGAAAGCTTATTTTCTCCCTTGGAATACAATTTCAATGTTTAAAAGGGATTATATATAAGAATATATAATTTCAGTTTGAAAACAAATGAGCAAGCAATTAAACACACGGAGCCAGCAGCAAGGCTTGTGGGTGGGGGTGGGGGGGGCACTTATTTCCAAGTCTTGAACTTGGAACTTCAGAGTGTGGATCCCAGCCATTTCCACTGTCTTTCCTCAGGGAGTATAAAATTAATTTGAGAGATTTAAAGATGGTCATTCCTGTTAGGTTAAAATATTGTGATGTTCTTCAGCAAGATGCTCTGACCCAAACACAAATCTTTTTCATGAGAATAAAGCGGAACCAGTATATCTTGTGGCATTAAAATGAAATGATAGACCGAAAAACCCCATCATTTTCCTGCCTATGTTTCAATCAGCTCAGAGAATTTCTTCCCATACACATGAATTATTCCAAGATGTAGAGAATTAAAAATGTAACAACCGTTTCCAATTATCTGAGCTGTTCTTTAAGAACTATGGGGCGTGAACCACTGTAAAGAGCTAATTTAGGAAGGAAGGCAGTCTTTGAATACATTGAACACGCAGACACCTTAGAGTACACTGAGACTTTGTTATCATCTGGTTTGATGTAACAGTTGAAATTACCATTTATTAGCTGAGGCGTTTCTACATTGGTAATTCTCGGACTGGGCATTTTACAGTGGAAAAAAATACTAAAGCAATCAGTTTTCTTCTTGTGGTTAATTTTACATGAATAGAAAGAGATAATACAAGTCAGTCCTTTTTCTAATACTTCTGAGTAGGGTTGACCTTATAGAAATTTAATTATAAAATACATGTATGAACCTTGATGAATCTATTAGGAGGCTGGAGCACAGACAGAAGATTTGGAAGTAATTTCTCTCAAATAAGAACTACAAAGTTAAGAAAAATAAATATGTCATTGCAAAGAATACATTTTATGATGTTTTTTAGATTTCATATATATTTCTTCATTTATCTATAAATTAACCTATAAAACAGGGAGAATGAGGGTTATGATCTCCACTTTATGGGTAAAGAAATTTTGGACTGAGAGTTTTGAGAAGACTAATACTAGAAGTGATGATGCTTTTCCCCAGATGTCATCACTGCCTCAAATTTTTATGGGTCCTTTATCATTTACAAAGCATTTACAGATAACTTGTTAAGGCAGAAATTCAAACCAGGTTACTCCAAACCAGGGAGAGAAATGATTCCCATAATGAGGAAAACCAGGAAGACTGAATGCCGACAGACTCAGACTCTTACTGTTGATGTTTCTGCTTTCCTCTCCTACCTCAGCCCTGCTCTGTGTGTGCTGTCTTTCCTTCCCTCTGCAAGTGGGCTTCCTCCACGTGGCTCAGTAGGTAAGTACAAGCAGCCCCAGTACCACTTCCTCCCAACCCCCACAGTAAAAAATGCCAGGGCCAGCCTTCTTCATTCGGTCCAGTTGAAAAAGCTGGGGACCCCGCTTGGGTCACAGGCCAAGTTTTAGCCACTCCCTGAGATCAGAGTCGTAGGAAGCTGTGAGTGGCACAGGTAGGACCCTGTCGCTCATGTGCTAGTTGGGAACAGAATACATGATTGACCACATGCAATGGGACAGGATGATGCCATTTGTCCAAAGAAAAGGACATTGGCAGATATTCACTGTCTCCTGTACACGGCATGGAAATAAACAGACAGGCAGCTTAATGGGTCAGATTAGAACATTTAGAAACAGATACGTCTATATGGAAGGATTTATTACAAAATTTTTCTGGAAATTCAAATAGGTGGGGCAAAGATGAGTTATATAATTAATGCTGCAAAAACTGAATTGATAACGTTGTGAAAACATCAGTATTTGTTGAATGAATGAATGAGGTAGAGTCTCAGTTCTGCCACATATAGCTCTGGGATCTTGAGATACTTATCTCTCATAACTTCCATCTTCATTTTGATTCTTCATTGTTGGAGGATTAAATGAGCTCTTAAGACCGCAGAAGCCACAATGGAAGTTTTGGCAGAGGACACAAGGACATAAATAAAAAATACACAACCCCATATAAAATAAATGCAAGAAGTGTGCTGGAAAATATTAATGCTAACAGTCCATTTTGGTGAAGGGGCAGACATACATATCACTGATTTCCAATTTAAGTTGGCGCAGTCTCTTCTGAAAGTGACCTAGAATATTTTGCCAAAATTCTACCACATTTGTACGTGTTCTCATGCTGACATTTCACATCTATAATTACAGCTCTATCAATTACAGATGTGACATTATTATGCTTTAATTACAAAGATCCCTTTCTAGTGTTGTTTCTTAGAACAAACAGAACTGACCAGAATATCCAATAGTAGGGAATCACTGAATAAATGATGATGGATCAATAAATAGAAACTCTATAGTCATTAAAATGAATTTGTAAAACAATATCTAATGACACAAAATGTTCACCGTGTAATTTATATTTTATTTTAATAAAATATTGTATATATATAATATACAACATATATTATAAAATAAAATATTTTAATATTTTATATTAAAACAGAGAATTTACAAATAGTAAAGGAAGTAATTCCATGTCAATAAATAATATGTATTTAGGTGACTTCTTTATTTTTTAAGAATTGAAGGGTGCACCAGTGTAACATGGACAGATATTGCCAGGTAAGGACAAAGGCTTCACAATCTCACCAACCTTGTTCATTCCCAAGTCTGTTCTTTTTAAGCCTCAATTTCTTTTGTTCAAAATGGAAATAACCAGACATACCTTACTGCAAAAACTGTACACTTTAAAACAGATAGTATATGACCAGTGCTTAGAATAGTGGTGTGTAGCACATAAGCACTCAATATATAGGATGGAAAAATTGGTACACCTCAGAGGTCAACCACGGTGCTTCTGTGTGGTTGGACAATGGTTTGTTTTCATTTTGTTGTTTTGTTTTCTATAAATTCTTCATAATTCACATGTTAGTTTTGAGACAAACACAAAGGTAAAAGTAATTTTATAAAATATTTTGAAAATGGGAAGAACATTGTAAAAAGACTGGTGGGAAAGAACCAACGTGAAAATTGTAGTTGTCTTTGGAAAGTGAATTTTTAGCAATTTTTTTTTGTATTTTTCTCCATTTTCAAAACTTTTTTTAACTAGCATGCATTTCTTTGTTGGTTTCCTATTCTACCTCCTTTTTGTTTTATCCTCACCACCCTTTCATTTTCCAAGGTAAGGGTGGGGAATACAAATATGAAGTAATGGAAATCGTCTTCTTTGCCAGCAAAGAGATTCTGTTCCACCTTCTGCACATTGCTTCAAGCATAACAAAGTCATAATAACTGTGGATTTGTTTTTAATTCCCAAATTGGACATGCCATTTGGTACGCGGTCTGAAACATGGTGTGGCTGTGGGACTTAACATGTGAATTTAAGACTTGCCTGAAAATCAGAAATGAAGTCTCAAGAGTCAAGACCCCTTTCTGTGTGGCACCCACAGGCGTGATGTTCAGAGCCATCTCTAATGGTACCATGTCTTCATAGAAGACTGATTACGCTTTTGTCCATTTTTTCATTGGTCTGTAATGTAAGAAGGATCCAGACACTTTCACACACCTACAGGGGATAAGTGTTTGCTGTCACTGTCATTGATACATTAAAGTATGAATCAACTTACTATTATTTTATCAGATAGGTTTTCTTCTGTAAGATGATCTGCTTTCATGTACCTCCAGACCACTAATTTTTTAAAAATTTTATTTACTTATTTGAAAGAAAGAGAGAGCAGAGCTAGAGAGACAGCATGAGGGGGGACAGAGGGAGAGGGAGAAGCAGACTCCCTTCTAAGCAGGGAGCCTGACATGGGGCTCCATCCCAGGACCCTGGGATCATGACCTGAGACTAAGGCAGATGCTTAACCAACAGAGCCTCCCAGGTGCCCCCTTTTTAAAAAATTTTATTTATTTATTTATTTATTTATGAGAGAGAGAGAGAGCACAAGCCGTGGGGGAGGGGCAGAGGGAGAAGCAGACTTCCCGCTGAGCAGGGGGCCCGAGGCAGGACTCGATCCAGGGACTCCAGGATCATGACCTGAGCCGAAGGCAGTCGCTTAACCAACTGAGCCACCCAGGCGCCCCTCCAGAACACTAATTTTTAATTTGATCTTCTTAGAGAAGATCATAAAAGGTATTCCTTCAAAAATACAAAGAAATATCCATGCCTATACAGTATTAAGATTGTAACACAGGAATAAAGAAAAAATTGCTTGTGCCCTAAGTGTCCCAATGTTCTTGTTGCTAAAGAAAGTGAATGGGCTGGAGGCCAATGCAGCTCTATCTTACTCGTTTAAAAATGTTGTTTTGATTCTTATTAGCTTAAGAGCCATAAGTATTCACCTACTTTTAATTTTATGTTGGATTTCTCTGCATGAAAGTAGGACGACAGCCTAGAGAAAACCAAAATAGATCCAAACAAAATCCGCTAGTATGGAATCCATGAACATGTTTCTTTCTGCTGGCCTTGCTTTCTCTCTCATAATCTGAGAACAGACTAAATGACTCCATAGGAAAAGCAGGCATTGCCCAGTAGCAGGTATATGAGTGATTTTTAATTATGCAGGTGATCTGCTGTCCCCAACAAATAGACTAAAAGCCTGGGTTGAAGGGAATTTTCCTAGCTTGACTTGTTAAGATTATTTCCCAGTGGACGACTTTTGGCCCCAGTGCCTCCATCAGCTCTCATCTGTACAGCACCACGCTGTGTAGGAGCTAACATGTTATTTTGATATAGTTTGACTCTTAAAAGAAATCTTTAAAGGACAGAATAGCTCAGGGTAAGAAACATAGGTGGTAGACAGACATCATCAGCTCAGTACTAATAAATGTGGTGAGTGACTAGATGAATAAACTCTAGAAATCTGTACAACATCGTACCTGCAGCCAACAATAACTTTAAAGTGTGTTAAGAGAGCAGATCTTGTGTTAAGTGTTCTTTCCACAAGGAAAGAAGGAAGGAAGGAAGGAAGAAAGGAAGAAAAAAGAAAGAAAGAAAGAAAGAAAGAAAGAAAGAAAGAAAGGGAAAGAAAAAGAGAGGAAGAGAGAAGGAAGGAAGGAAGGAAGGAAGGAAGGAAGGAAGGAAGGAAAAAGAAAGAAGAAAGAAAGAAAGAAAGAAAGAAAGAAAGAAAGAAAGAAAGAAAGAAAGAAAAAGAAAGAAAGAAAGAAAGAAAAAGAGAGGAAGAGAGAAGGAAGGAAGGAAGGAAGGAAGGAAGGAAGGAAGGAAGGGAAGAAGGAAGGAAGGAAACTGAATGAATGGATGAAGAGGTCTGAGTTAGAGTCTCAGGTCAGTTCAGGGATCTTGGGATAATATTTATCTTCACGTAGCTTCCATCTTCATTAGATTGTTGGAGGATAAAATGAGATAACAAGTGTGTAAAGCACTTAGTAAACAATATATATAAGTGCTCAATAATTACCTCACTTTGAGATGATGGTCATGTTACCTCCGGCTTCATAAACACTGCAAGAAAAAGTAATGTCAGCCAAGACACAAAAATATCTTCTCTGGCTGGTGCCTTATTCCTTTAGACTTTGGCAAACTTTCTCACGCTGCAGAGGGCGTGGCACCAAGACTATTGGAAAAGCTAAATGACACGAGCAAAGGGAAAACTTTTTCCCCCAGAACAAAAGACTAGCTTCACTGAAGTTCGAATTGTACCCTCGCTACAAATCAGCTCAAACAAAGGAAGGTTATTTGTTGTGTGCCACTTGCCAAGAATAAAAAAAGAAATCTAGGACTTGGAAAATAAGAAACATGTTCACATTCTTTTCACTTTAAAGCTGTTGCTCACTACATTTGCATGTACTATAACAAGCATCCCTTTCATTTACCTTGAAAAGAGGGTTGATTTGCCCCCAGAAAGATGATTATTCTTAGAACTTCTGACTCTACTAGGCCCAAGGAAGTCTGCAAGTTCTACAGGAACCTATTTTCTTCTTTATGCGTTCCTTTCCCCCATTTTGTGGCTTGAGAGCTTCTAGGGTCATTGGTCCACACTGAGCGTGCATCTGAAATGTAACCCACTGAACTGTTCTATCCTGTTTTGAATTCATAGCCCGTTGCACTGCAGCAAGCAACAAGCTCATGTTCAGGAAAGGAAATGAACAAACACAAATATCCTGGCTTCCTTCTGAGCTGAAGAGTTGAACAGGGCAGCCAGCTCAGCCAGCAACCTTCAGTCCTCGGTAGCATAAGAACTTGGCCTCCATCGCTTACACTGCAGCATATATATGAGACTGGAAAACAGATGAAATGATGTCTGCAGTGCATAAAGAGAGTGTAGCCATACACTTAGCAAACAGTAGCAATTCCCCAGGCCCAAAGCAATTTCTAGGAGCAGGAAAAAAAAAAAAATGCATGCTTAGGCTATTGTTGCTGGTGTTTGAGGCTGGTGGGCAGCTGCTGGTTTGCTCTCCTTATTTGCACATTTGCATGACATGTGAGGAAAGATAAGGCAACATCAGTGGAGGCAGATAGTGTAGGAGTCAAAACTGAATAGAGCTGGGATCTCAGATTTCAATGCCTACGGGACCCAGCAGATGACCAGACTACGTAAAGCAGACCAGGTATGAGCACTTCCTGGGGTTTGGTTCATAACGGTGCTTTAAGTTTCATTCTTTGGCAAAGTTACATTCAGTTTGCATGTGTAAATGTGTAACGGTGTTCCTCACTTCCACCAAAACATGGGTTAGCTCCCAATTTGCTTGGCTCTGGCAGTGTTTCTTGCATTTTGTCACTTTTGGAAGAGACACAGACTTAATCACTATTTTATTTCCTTTTATTTATGCTCTAAGAAATCAGCAGCCCACGTGCAATGACAGAGGGCAACTGATACTAGTCGGTGTGCGGCAGACAATAAGGAGTGGTGGAGACTGTGGCCAAGTGGAGAGAACGTGCTTTGTGCTCTGGACTGAATTGTGTCCCCACCCAAATTCATGTGGTGAATCCCTAACCCCCAGTGCCACTGGTTTTTTGGAGATAAGGCCTTTAGGAGGTAATTAAATGTAAAGGTAATAAGGGTGGGGCCCTAATCCAATAGGATTAGTACCCTTGTAAGGAAAGGCTCTTTTTTTCCCTTTCCCAAGTGCACAAAGAGCAGGTCATGTGAGCACAGGGTGAGAGGGCCTACAAGCCAAGAGAGAAGGCCTAAGAATGAAACCTACCTTGCCTGCATCTTGACCTCAGACTTCTAGCCTCCAAAACTAGAGGAATAACTTTCTGTTGTTTAAGCAGCCCAGTTTATCGTACCCTGGCATAACAGCTCCAACAGACTCATGCACCTTGTTAAAGGTAGGCAGTTGCTTCTTAGTTACAGATTATTATTACCAGGCAAGATGAGAGCACAGGCTGACTAGATTTTCCATTTTTATTATAAAACAGATACCTAGGTTTTTACATGAAAAATTTCCTGGATTTTCTAATGTTAAGGAACTAATAAATGTAAACACAGTGAAGTTACAAAATGGAGTATATAAAGTTCTTCATTATCACATTATTTGTAGAAGTAAAGTGTTGGAAATAACCTAAGTGTCCATCAACAAGGGACTGGTTAAATAAACAGTGGTACGTTAGTGAATGGATTCAGAACAAGTGTACCCTTTCTTAACAATGTTTTGCAATATGGGGCGCCTGGGTGGCTTAGTCTTTAAGCGTCTGCCTTCGGCTCGGGTCATGGTCCCAGGGTTCTGGGATCAAGCCCCGCATCAGGCTCCCTGCTCAGTGGGAAGCCTGCTTCTCCCTCTCCCTCCTCGTGTTCCCTCTCTCGTTGTGTCTCCCTCTGTCAAATAAATAAAATATTAAAAAAACAAAAAACAAAAAACAATGTTTTGCAATGCCCCTTTCCAATGAATTCATTAATAATATAATCCCCAGGCACAATTTTTAAAAAATTAGTTGTGTTGGGGCCCCTGGGTGGGTGTCCAACTCTTGGTTTTGGCTCAGGTTGTGATCTCAAGGCGGTGGGATCGAGCCCCACATCCAGCTCTGTGCTCAGCTCAGAGTTCACTTGAGATTCTCTCTCCCTCTCCCTCTGCCCTGCCAACTCATACTCTCTCTCTCTAAAATAAATAATCTTAAAAAAAAAAAAGTTACTCATGTCTTAACACAAATATGAAAACTCTGTAATTTTTAATTAACTATAAAATAGATATTTCAGTGTAGAAATGTTCAGACTCAGCTTCTTTAGCTGCTCTGACAGTATGATCAGGCTTACCAGTCCATAGAACCACTGTGAATGCAACAGCTAGACATGCAGACCAACATGCATGTTGCCCCGAAGGAAATCGTGAAGAAAGCTAAGTACCCTCTACTCTCAATTTCTACAATCTGGCAATTTCCATGTAAAATACATTTCATGTTTCCAGGTAAACTAGAATCAAGTTCTAGACTTGGATAATTATAAACAACCTCACAAATGTCCAGGGGTGCATTTGAAAAAGTTGTGTCGCCTACAGGGAAGACATCCACTGGGTCTTGCATTATAGCATGCCTAACGTCCCCACCAAAGACACCTCAACGAGCTCTCAGTACACTTTCCAGGGGTGGGCAGTGTTGTCTTTATTGAGTGCTGCATACCGAGTGTTTGTTTTCAAATGTTGAAGCCCTAATTCCCAATGTAATGATATTTGGGAGGTAATTAGTTTGTGAAGATGGAGCCCTGATGAAGGGAACAGTTTCCTTATAATGAGAGACATGAGACTACTCTCCTCTCTCTCAACCATATGAGGAAACAGCAAGAAGATGGCCATCTGCAAACCACAAAGAAGGCTCTCATTGGACACGCAATCTGTCAGCACCTTGATTTTGGACTTTCCAGCCTCTGGGACTGTGAGAAGTAAGTGTTTGTTGTTTAAGTCATCAGTCTATGGTATTTTGTTACAGCAACCTGAGCTGACTAAGACCTTAAGAATAATGTGGACAGATCATTTCTCGTGTTTCTTCCTCTCTTTAACATGTAATAAACCTATAGCTGTTACTGCAGTGTATAAGGAACTAGAGAGGTACACGTTCGCAGTGAATTGAGGTCTAGGTGCCTATGGAATCGCCTCTCCAGGGAAGCAAAGATTTTGTGAGATTCCAGGTCTCTGAAGACAAGACAGAACACATGTGGGATGGAGAATATAAAATCAGTCATGGGGGGGTTGGAACAGTGGCTGCAGGGTGAGAACCGAGAACTGCTCATGAAAAAAGCTGTCAGCAATTAGGTATCCGGAGAAGCTCTGGGCTTTCCTGAGGCAGACACCACGTACTTTCTGAGGATCAGCTGAAGGATTTTGAGTGAGAGTGAAAAATGAATGAGTTCTAAGGCTTCTGAAGGTCCTGATGGTGTTAGACTGAGGTCACAGGCCAATATCCAAAGGTGACAAGAAAGGAACTGATTTAAGACTGAGTGAAAAGTACCACTTTTATGGACTTCTTTATAAAAATACAACCAATAAACCTTAAAAATTAAGGTCTCAACAATTATTGCATTCTGCCCCCTTTTTAGCAAATAATTCTTTCATCAAGAGTCCCTGAATATCGGTTGCTTTAAAAACAAACAACAAAATGTTTCAGGTGCAATGATTTGAGGCCACATCTGGATCAGCTCATCTCGAGATTGCTGTTTGCATACCACCGTCCCCCCCGCCCCCCGCCACCATTCCCTCATGTGTGTGATGGTTAATGTGCTTTAAAAACACATTACCCAAATTCTGCATTCTCTACAGGGTGTGATTACATGAATAATCTTGTCAGAACAAAGTAGATGCTCCCTCCACCACCCACTCGCCCACCCCCTCTTCCTCCATGGCAGTCAGCCCTCTTCCCTCTCTAGGGTTTATCCCAAAGTTTCTCATCATCTGGAAATGGAGTCAGGACCCCATGAAATAGATGTGAGTGAAGGAGCGTGTTTTAAAGACAAGAAGGATCTGGTTAGGAAGGAGAGGTAGCATACACAAGAGAGAAGGTGTAGTCTTCAGTGTTAAGTTTCTGGGAAGACGTGGGAGAATCCTTGAGTGGGAGAAGGAGTTTTCAGGCCTCCCCTACTTCCTCTTCCCTCCCCCCCCAATTACTTACGAGTCCAATTACTTACGCTCCTCTGTGCCCGGTTTTCTCAACTGCAAAATGGTGGTAATAATGGTATCTTCCTTCCTCCCTCATTTCCCTCCCTCCTTTTCAGGTCCGAACATACAGAATATTTGGACCTAAGTTGGCCATTATCTATCTTATTTTTTTAGTTTTCAACAATTTCAAGAGAGTTCTTAATCTGTTTTGCAATGATCCTAGGCTAGATTGGAGTCATTAAAAAAATCTTATAGTTCTCATAAAATAATTGGGAATACAATATTCTCCTTAACTTGTGTGGGATAGATTTTATTACAGTAGATTCAGTCTATTATAATTGGACTCATAATGTCTAGGCTTTTACAACAAAATACTAAGCACTTTCCATCCCCCCAGCTCCCCAGCCCCACCCCCGACCTGAGTACAAAAGACTGGTGACTTCCCAGCAGATATGATGGAATGGGTCTTTCATGGTTTTCTCAAAAGCCTGTCTCCAGCAATCTTGCCTCCTGAGGCGACCCTGAAGAGCAAGGTTGAGTCTCCTGGGCTGTGCGATGACCAAACACATTCTTTGCTTCAGCCCCTGTGGCCTGCTTTGGTGTGGAGGCTTCACACTCTGATAGATGAGTCTTCAGCCCACATAGGTTATTGAGCAAATCCTGACTCAAGTGTGTCTATTAAAAGCCTCTATTATACATTCAACAGGAGACCTCTGGGTTTTTATTGCATCTGCCAGTGACGTCCCAGGCATTGGTGTGCAGGCTGCAGATGTACTTGCCAAGGGGGCGACCTGGGCTGGCTGTGGGTCCTCTCTCCTGCACTGCCATGCCCAGCTCACCCCACAGGAATAAACGTCTCCAGCCTCAGAGGCTAGTGCTGTTTTGTAAAAACAATCTGTTCTCATTTGCATCCTCTTTAAGTTTTCTTCTTTTGAGTAAGCCAATTTTCAATTAACTTCAACCGACCCATATTGGATACTAATAAATGTAAGGTATTGTTATAGGTACGGCAAGGAATATAAAGTCACATTTACTAGGCTGTACGTCCCTCAAGGGCAGAGACCATGTCTTATTATCCTTGTATTCTGCATTGTGCCTAGCACAAAGCAGGGGCTTCATAAATATAACTTGAACCAAACAAAATGAATGTCTCAGCTGTCATCTTTAGGTACTCATCATCAGACAAAAGAGGATAAGGCAGATGCGAAAAATTAATTAAAATCAAGGAAGAATGTACAAGCCCATAATACAGAGACAAAGTGTTATGAAGAATAACAATAGAGCAATCACATATTTTAGGGGTTAATTAAAAGGAACTTCATGGAGTAGATAATAATGTGGTCCATGAAGAGTGGTGGCGTCGGGTGGAAGAATGGAGCTAAAAATCAGACAAAGAACATTCAGGATGGAGGGAATAATACGAAAGAAGGTGCTGAGGCTTTGGGAGATGCAGAAGATCAAGCATATACAGGTGACACTGCATAGGAGTTACACATACGGACTCTGAGTTCCGGTCCTCGTGCTGCCACTTACTAACTGAGCAGCTGTAGTCCAGTTACTTATGCTCCTCTGTGCCTCCGTTTCCTCAACTGAAAAATGGTGATAATAATGGTGTTCTTCTCCACAAGGCCACTGAGAGGGTTAAATTTGCTCCTACATTGTCTGGCACAAAGTGAGTACTCAATAAATGTTATTTATTATTATGACTAGAGTAGAAATTTGAACACGGGATAAATATTAGAAAGCTGCTTTCTAATTTCAACTATTCCACTACGTAGGAGTCTAATCTTGGGAAGTTTTACTCAGTTAACAAAAGGATATGTCCATCAGTTAGCCTCACTGGGACTCAGCTTTTTCCTCTACTAAACAAGAGGCTTGATAAGATTACCACTACGTCCTTTTTAGCTCTAAAATTCTATGAGTGTATTTATCATACATGGATTAAAATGCTGGACATTTGTAGGAGGACCAAAAGGAAACAAAGATGGAAGCCGAATGCCAAGTTGTGAGAGGCTCTAAGGGCCAGGCGAGAAGTCGGTATTACAGTGAATGGAGAACTTCTGAATAGAGGAACAATCTATTAAGTTTCTAGTTTGAGGAGAGGATTTAAAGAATACAGAGGTGTTTATTAGAGCCATCTCTCTCAATTGACTGCAACAAACCATCCCTGTGCAAATGATTTAACTGGGGGAGGACATAGTTGACGATTTGTTGTGTCAATAAGTCAGTGCTAAATAAACAGTATAAAAAAATCCTGGGATTTACTTTACACTGACAATGAAGAAATCCAAATGTGAATTCTAACCATATCATATAGCTAGTCATATCTACAGAGGGGTCACGGGCATTAAATACACAATTACTTGTGACTTAAGAAAAAAAAAGTGCTCCATGAGAACCATGACAATTTCAGTGATACGCTGAATCAAAGTTGCCCAGATACATTCCTTAATGTATTTAATTCAGGGATTTTAAAGTAGAATATTTATTTATTTTTAGAGATTTATTTATTTATATTAATTTATATATAAATATATAATAAATATATATATTTTATATAATATATATTATACAATATATATAAATGTATTATATATTTATATATATTTTAGAGAGAGAGTGAGAGAGAGGGGAGGGGCAGAAGGAGAGGGAGAGAGAGACTCCTCAGGGAGAGAGAGACTCCCTGCCGAGCGGGAACCGGGACGTGGGACTCCATTCCAGGACCCTGAGATCATGACCTGAGCTGATGTCAAGAGTCGGCTGCTTAACAGATTGAGCCACCCAGGTACCCCTATTTATTTATTTTTTTAATGGAATATTTAGATTTTGATTTCATATGACCCCTTTCTTAAAGTTTTTCAGTGATCCCTACTTTAGATACTTCCTTGATAAAACTGTTTCATTTAAAAAGTAATTGTACTTCTTGTAATTTGAACTTGTTACTTCTTGTATTCTGTCAACAAATATTCACTGACTGCCTACTCTACCTACCCAGGACTCTCCTAGGCTCTGTTGAAAAACATAGACCAAGTTCATATTTTAGAGCTTATAAATTAACAGAGAGACTAGATACTGAACAAGAAAACAACAATAGCAATATATGTACTCTTTTTGAGAGTGAATGAGTTTACCAGATCTTTCCTAAGAAAAGGTTTTTCAGAAAGAGGGTGAAGGGGCATGCAGAAAGACACTGAGCTCCTGACCAGAGCAGCAGGCTTAGGAAGTAAGAGGCAAACAAAACGGGGAAGATGGGGCACACGGAAGAGCGAAGCAGCTCCTGTACAATGGGACCAAAAGGGCCTCGGAAAGCTGGAAGTAGGCCCCAGGGACTAAGGTGTGTAAATCCAGGCCTTGGCGAGGGAGAGACATCCCAGGCACATGGAGGCACCCGCTGGGAGCAGATCACAGAGGTGACCCTGAAGTTCTTCAGAGACAGCACCTCCCTGGTCCTGGAAGTGAGCAGGAACTAGAAGCCAACTCTGGACAGGATGTGGAGGCCACACAGTGCTGACGAGAGCCAGTGCTGTGCCCTGGGCTGACACTGGGTCCCGGGATCTGCTGTGCCTGCAGTGGGACGAGAAGGTGCCAGGGCACACCTGCCCCCAGACACTGGGCTGGGAAGGAGCTGGCTGAGTCTTCCCGACACTCTTGACCCAGGTCCAGAGGCATAAAAGGGAGCAGGGGCAATGAGAGACAGGATTGCTACTGGAGGATGGCCTGGGGAATGGCCCTTGAGCTGGAAAAGAGCTTGACTTTCTGGAAGGGCAACAGGAGGTCAATGTGGCTGGAAGGGAGTGCCAGCAGGTGGGTGAGGCTGGAGGGCCTGGTGGGGCCAGGTAGTTGGAGGGCATACCAAGGATTCTGGATTTTCTTCCATGCACAGTGAAAAGCCACCAAAGTGTTTTTAATGAGAGAATGTATGGTCTCATTTACATGATATAAATATTACTCTTATTGCTGTATGGAGGAGAAGCAGGTATGAAGTTGGGGAAGCTTTGGACAGTATAGTTTGTGGTCTATTTTACAGGTAGAATCTACTTATTTGGAAAGGGAGCAAACAATCAGTCTTACAGGGTAATACAATTTAGAGTTGAAGGGAATTTCAGTTAGATCCCTGATTTTCACATGCTCTTTAGAATTTAAACACATTTTCAAATGAGACTTTATTCAAGAATCCCGCAATCCAAAGTTGCTTTGGGTGAAGTAGGTGCAGGAGCAGGAAATCCAGAATCCACCCTAAAACTGGGCCACCAGCTTTACCATATGGGTGGCCCCGCCAATAGAACCTGAGGAAGAAAGTGGCACACAGCTTGAAAACCATGTTATAACCATTTATTGGAAATATTTTATTTTACAGCTATATTAGCTCAGCAAGTATTTATAGAGCACTCCCTATCTGCCAGGCACTGTGCTAAGCTCTCATAAAACTTCATGTTTTAATTAGGAGGCAGACGAGAAAAGAACAAGCAAATACATCAACAAGATAGAGAATGTGATATGTGTCATGGATAGTAACCTGGAGGTGAGCCCACTAAATTGGGTGGTAGGAGACAAATGCTACCTTTCAAGGAGGTAGCATTTGAGCTGGGTCTTTGTGGTGGGTACTTGTTCAAGTCTGTGGTTGTCTAATACCTTGTGGATGTCTGCCTAGATTTTGCAGAATTTCTTACCTTCTCCCGCTTGCCCAAGGTAAAAGTGAAATCTTGCTTTGCCAGCCTCCCTGCTACCAGAGCACGTTCTTATGGCATAAACTCCTCCAACCAGATGTACTCTGTTGTTTAAGCACCAGACAGTTAGCTTTTTAAATTGTAATGTAAGTTCCTGACATGAACCTTTTGGTTGTTGAGGCATCCACTTCAAAGACATCCATCTTGAATAAACATATTGCTGGCTACCCACCTAGACAAAGAAGAGCCAGGCCATTCTACCCATACGTTCCCCTTTTTAGAAAGTTCTGGCTAGCCCAAATAACTGATGATTTGACCATTCACTTTTCCCTGCCCATACTTTAATCCCTGCCCTTCTGTTTTATGTTCCCCAATAGTGAATCCACAAAACCTTAGATGCTCCACATTTGACTCCAAAAGAGGTAGAACTCCAGGTCCACTTTCTCTGTCTCTCCACCTGTGACCTCACAGGGTGGCCCTGGGTGTGCCATGTATCCTCCAGGATTCATGAGTAATAAGCCTTGTTTTTTTCAAAGTGCTCTGATGGTTGTTGCTCAGGTGAATCTTCCAATTACAACGGCCAGTCCAGCCACAACACTGGCTCTGGTCAAGGAAAGGTCTAGGGGGGCTTGCCACACGTGGTACGAGCTCAGGTGAGGGGCCCCAGACACTTCTAGTCTATAGCATCACTACTGATGGCTGAGACAGACATGAAACACACCCGCTAGAGATTCTGACTCAGAAATTATGATGTGAAAAGAGGTGGTACCTTTAAAGCATTCCAAGAAGGGTGGTGGATCTCGCTTGAGAATCAATAGGCAAGAGGTCTTGTTGGGGGCACCCCTCACCCAGCATCATAGTGTGGGCTATGTGCCGTGCTTCCGTGCTTCATGGCGGCACCTGTCAGATTTCCACTGGAGTAGCTGCTTATGGTATTATACAAGCTGCTTCCCAGCTCATCTGCAGATCTGGGAACCCCTGACCTGACTCAATAAATTACTTTCCTGTTTGAACCAGCTTCAGTGAGTTCTGTTCTTTGTGACTTAGAATCCCAACCGAAGCAGTAATTGATTCTAGGAGTGTCTGCAGTCAATGGATCTTTAAGGAAATGGAATACAAGGATGATGGGGTAGTCTGTCTGCTTCTGAGCTGAAGAGCTTATGGAAAGAAAACAAGTTCAAAACCTTTATTTTCCCAGACTAAGGCATAATTAGAAAGCCAGGGAATTTCTCTGATTTCTAAGGCAGTACTAAAAGAATAACTTGTCTTTGCTGTGGACACAGAGCTCAAGTAGTCAAAAATCAAAGTCAAAGTTTGAGCCTGAGGGTTGTCAAAATTCAGAGTGAGAGAGTGACATCACCAAAGTAGAGTGCAGGAAACCCCAGCTTCCATACTGCCCAAAAGATAAATAATTAGGCAATTATCCATGAACATAAACAGCTCTGGGAAAGATCTGGAGTCCACTTAAGAAACATCATCAACTCAGTAGAACATAAAACCTGAGACTAACTGCACAAAAAGGGAAGGGAGACAGTTTCATTTTGCCTGCATGATCTTATACCCCATGGTAGCACTGCTCAGCACCAAGAAGGAACCCCCTAGCTAGAGTTTTCCTCACAGGGAAAGGAAGAAGACGGTGAGCAACCAACTTCCCTAGCCTTTTGGGGCTCTGCACAAAGATCCTACCAGCCTCCTGTCTCCCTTGCTGCTCTCTTCTCCTTGTCCCATCCTGCCACCTCCACCAGGTAGCCAGTCCTTGTCTCTATGATTGTGAGTCAGGCTCTTGGAGGTGGTCTTGCAGCTGCATGTGTGCACACCAAGTCCTCTGGTCACCATCACTGACTGCTCTGGTCTCTAGCCACTGGATGTGGACCTGCCACTGAGGACTCCAACTGCCCTTCCCGCTACTGCAGACACCCTGCAGCACTCACCAAGGACCACACAAGTTGTTCATGCTGTGGACCCCAATGGCTGGAGCCAAAGAGACATCATGCCTTCAGACCTGGTGCTGCCACATGCCCCCATATTTGGCACCCTGCACCACCGGACCTGGGGTCACAGCATGCTCCGGCATAAAAAATTCAGCATGCTTTCATGATATGCAAAAACAGTCAGCAAGCTAGGAACAGAAGGGAACTTCCTCAGCCAGGTCAACAGCATCTTTGAAAAATCTATAGCTAACATCACACTCAGTGGTGAAATGTTCATGCTTTTTACCCAAGATTAGAAATAAGCAAAGATATCCACTTTCATCACTGGTATTTAACATTATAGTACTGGAGGTCCTACCCAGAGCCAGAGGTAAGAAAAAACAAATAAAAGGCATGAAGTTTATAACAGAATAATTAAAATTGTTCTTATTTGAAATAATGATCACATAAGTAAAAAATCCTGAGAATTTTCTGGAAAACTACTAAAACTAATAAATGCATTTAGTGAGATTGTAGGATATAAGTTCAATATTTTAAAAAATCAATTGTATTTCTTTACACTAGCAATAAACATTAAAAACTGAAATTTTAAAAACTATTTACTATTGAATAAAAAAGGAACAGCAAAATACTTAGATAGATTTAATAAATGATATGCGAGTCCTTGCACCCTATAAACTGCAAAGCAATGTAAAGAGAAATTTAAAACATGTAAGTAAATGGAGATCTATAAAATGTTCCTGGATCATAAGACCTAATGTTGTTAAAATGGCAATCTTCCCTCTATAGATTTATGTAATCTCAACCAAAATTCTAACATAATTTAAAAAATAGAAATTGACACGCTGACTTTAGAATTGTTATAAACAGGCAAAGGACCCAGAATAGCTAATACAATTTAGTAAAAGGGAAACAAAATTGAAAGGATTGTGCTGATTTACATATTCACTGCAAAGCTACAGTAATTAAGACAGGGTGGTATTGGAGAAAGGCTAGCTCTATATAGAGTAATGAAACAGAAAAGGCAGTCCGGAAATAGACGCATATTTTAAGGTCCATTGATTATCAACTTAAGTGTCATGGTGATTAGGAGAAAAGATAGTCTTTTCAGACACAGGGTATCAGATTGGATAAAAAAGCAAGACCCATTCATATGCTGTCTACAAGAGACTCATTTTAGACCTAAAGACACCTCCAGACTGAAAGTGAGTGGGGGGAGAAACTTTACCATGCTAACGGACATCAAAAGAAAGCTGGGGTAGCAATTGTCTTAGACAAATTCGATTTTAAACCAAAGACTGTAGTAAGAGATGAAGAGGGACACTATATCATACTTAAAGGGTCTATCCAACAAGAAGTTCTAACAATTGTAAATATTTATGCCCTCAATGTGGGAGTAGTCAATTATATAAACCAGTTAGTAACCAAAGTAAAGAAACACATTGATAATAATACATTAGTAGTAGGGGACTTCAACACCCCACTCACAGCAATGGACAGATCATCTAAGCAGAAGATCAACAAAGAAACAAGAGCTTTGAATGACACACTGGACCAGATGGACTTCACAGATATATACAGAGCATTCCATCCTAAAACAACAGAATACTCATTCTTCTCGAGTGCACATGGAACTTTCTCCAGAATAGATCACATACTGGGTCACAAATCAGGTCTCAACCAATACCAAAAGATTGGGATTATTCCCTGCATATTTTCAGACCACAGTGCTTTAAAACTTGAACTCAATCACAAGAGGAAATCTGGAAGGAACTCAAACACTTGGAAGTTAAAGAGCATCCTACTAAAGAATGAATGGGTCAACCAGGAAATTAAAGAATTGAAAAAATTCATGGAAACTAATGAGAATGAAAACACATTTGTTCCAAACCTTTGGGATACAACGAAGGCGGTCCTAAGAGGCAAGTACATTGCAATACAAGCCTCTCTCAAAAATTTAGAAAAATCTCAAATACACAAGCTAAACTTACACCTAAAGGACCTGGAGAAACAACAGCAAATAAGGCCTAAACCAAGCAAGAGAAGAGAATTAAGAAAGAAAATTAGGGCAGAAATCAATGAAATAGAAGCCAGAAGAACAGTAGAACAGATAAATGAAGCTAGAAGCTGGTTCTTTGAAAGAATTAATAAGATCGATAAACCTCTGGCCAGATTTATCCAAAAAAAAAGATAAAGGACCCAAATCAATAAAATCATGAATGAAAGGGGAGAGATCATGACTAACACCAAGGAAATAGAAACAATTATTAGAAATTATTACTAGCACTATATGCTAACAAATTAAGCAAGCCAGAAGAAATGGATGCATTCCTGGATGCTTATAAACTACCAAGACTGAAACAGGAAGAAATAGACAATCTGAGCAGTCCAATAACCAGTAAGGAAAGCACCAATCAAAAAACTCCCCAAAAAACTAGAGTCCAGGGCCAGATGGTTTCCCAGGGGAATTCTACCAAATATTCAAAGAAGAAATAATACCTATTCTACTGAAGCTGTTTCCAGAAATAGAAACAGAAAGAACACTTACTTCCAAACTCTTTTTTTGAGGCCAGCATTACCTTAATCCCCAAACCAGACAATGTCCCCATTGAAAAAGAGAATTACAGACCAATATCCCTGGTGAACATGGATGCCAAAATACTCACCAAGATACCAGCCAAAAGGATCCAACAGTACACTAAAAGGATTATTCACCACGATCAAGTGGGATTTATTCCTGGGCTGCAAGGGTGGTTCAACATTCGCAAATCGATCAATGTGATAGATCACACTAATAAAAGAAAAGACAAGAACCATATGATCCTCTCAATTGATGCAGAAAAAGCATTTGACAAAATACAGCATCTTGCTTGATTAAAACTCTTCCAAGTGTAGGGATAGAGGGAACATACCTCCACATCATAAAAGCCATCTAGGAAAAACCCACAATGAATATCATCCTCAGTGGGGAAAAACTGAGAGCTTTTCCCCTAAGGTCAGGAAACAACAGGGATGCCCACTCTCACCACTGTTGTTCAACATAGTACTAGAAGTCCTAGCCTCAGCAATCAGACAACAAAAAGAAAATGCATTCAAATTGGCAAAGAAGTAAAGCTCTCACTCTTCCCAGATGACATGGTACTTGATGTGGAAAACTCAAAGATTCCACACCAAGATTGCTAGAACTCATTCAGCAACATGGCAGGATACAAAAATCAATGCACAGAAATCCCAGTTGCATTTCTATACACTAATAATATGACTGAAGAAAGAGAAATTGAGGAATCAATCCTGTTTACAATTGCACCAAAAACCATAAGATACCTAGGAATAAACCTAACCAAAGAGGTAAAGGATCTGTACTCTGAAAACTATAGAACACTTATGAAAGAAACTGAGGAAGACACAAAGAGATGGAAAAATATTCCACGCTCATGGATTGGAAGAATAAACATAGTTAAAATGTCTATGCTACCCAGAGAAATCTACACATTCAAAGCAATCCCTATCAAAATACCATTGACATTTTTCACAGAGCTGGAACAAACAATCCTAAAATTTGTGTTGAACTAGAAAAGATCCCGAATAGCCAGAGGATTGTTGAAAAAGAAAACCAAAGCTGGGGAAATCACGATGCCTGACCTCAAGCTATATTACAAAGCTGTGATCATCAGGACAGTATGGTACTGGCACAAAAACAGACACATAGATCAGTGGAACAGAATAGAGAGCCCAGAAATGGACCCTCAACTCTGTGGTCACCTAATCTTCGACAAAGCAGGAAAGAATACCCAATGGAAAAAAGACAGTCTCTTCAACAAACGGTGCTGGGAAAATTAGACAGCCACATGCAGAAGAATGAAACTGGACCATTCTTTTACACCATACACAAAGTTAAACTCAAAGTGGATGAAAGACCTAAATGTGAGACAGGAATCCATCAAAATCTAGAGGAGAACATAGGAAGTAACCTCTTCAACCTCGGCCACAGCAACTTCTTGCAAAACACATCTCTAAAGGCAAGGGAAACAAAAGCAAAAATGAACTATTAGGACTTCATCAAAATAAAAACTTCTGCACAGCAAAGGAAAGAGTCAACAAAACTAAGCGGCAGCCCACAGAATGGGAGAAGATATTTGCAAATGACATATCAACACCCAAAAGACAAACAATCCTGTCAAGTAATGGGCAGAAGACATGAACAGACATTTCTCCAAAGAAGACATACAAATGGCCAACAGACACATGAAAAAATGCTCAACGTCACTTGTCATCATGGAAATACAAATGAAAACCACAATGAGATACTACCTTACACCAGTTAGAATGGCTAAAATTAACAAGACAGGAAACAACAACTGTTGGCAAGGTTGTAGAGAAAGGGGAACCCTCTTACACTTGTGGTGAGAATGCAAGCTGGTACAGACACTCTGGAAAACAACAGGGAGGTTCCTCAAGACATTAAAATAAAGCTACCCTATGACCCAGCAGTTGCACTACTGGATATTCCCCCCCCCCCAAAGATACAGATGTAGTGAAAAGAAAGGGCACCTGCACCCCAGTGTTCATAGCAACATATAGCCAAAACTGTGGAAGGAGCCAAACTGTGGAAGGAACTGAGGTGTCCTTCAACAGATGAATGGATAAAGAAGATGTGATTTATATATACATGGAATATTACTCAGCCATCAGAAAGGATGAATACCCACCATTTACATTGACATGGATGGAACTGGAGGATATCATGTTAAGTGAAATAAATCAATCAGAGAAAGACAATTATCATATGGTTTCACTCATGTGTGGAATATAAGAAATAGTTCAGAGGATCATAGCGGAAGGGAGGGAAAATTGAATGGGGAGAAATCAGAGAGGGAGACAAACCATGAAAGACTCTTGGCTCTGGGAAACTAATTGAGGGCTGCAGAAGGGGAGGTGGGTGGGGGGATGGAGCAACTGGGTGATGGGCATTAAAGAGTTCAGGTGATGTGATAAGCACTGGGTGTTATATGCAACTGATGAATTATTAAACACTACATCTGAAACTAATGATGTACTATATGTTGGGTAATTGAATTAAATAAAATAAAATAAAAAATAGGAAAAAATTCTGGAAAAAATATTTTTAAAAAGGAGAAAACATAGTCTTTTCAAAGTGGTGTTGTAAGAATTGTATATTTCTATAGAAAAAAAATGAACCTTGACTTCTACCTCACATTATACATAATAGTTAACTCAAAATGAATTGTAGATCTAAATGTAAAAGCTAAAACTATTGAGATTCTAGAAGAAATGCAGAAAATCTTAATGAAATTGGATTAGTCAAAGATTTCATAAAGATGACACAAAAAATACAAACTATAAAAGGAAAAAAATGATAAAATGTGTCTCATCGTGGTTAAAATCTTTTTCTCTTTGAAAGTCATCATTAAGGTAATAAAAAACAAGCCATGGACTAAAAGAAATTTTTGAAAAATGTATATCCAACAAAGTGCATATTTCCATAATATATAAAGAACTTTTACAATTCAATGATAAAAGACAAAAAAAAAAACTAATAAAAAATAGACAAAAGATTTGAAGATGCATTTCTCAAAGAAGAGATATGAATCACCCAAAAGGATGAGAAAAGATGTTTAACATCACTAGTCATCAGAGAACTACTGGTTAAAACCACAATGAGATACTCTTGCACATTCATTTGCAATAACTAAAGTTAAAAAGACTTACAATGCTGTGTTGGTGATGATGTGGAGTAACTGGAACTCTCATAGAAATAGAAAATAGTACATGGAAAATTATGTGGCAGTACTTTATAAAGTTAAATATGAATTTACCATATGACACAACACTTTCGCTTATAAGTACGGGAAATAAAAATATATGTCCATACAACAATGTAAACATAAATGTTCATAGAAACATTATTTATAGTGTCCCAAATTGGAAGTAACCAAATGTCCATCAACTGGTGAATGGATGAACAAACTTTAGTATATCCCTATAATGGAAAACTACTAAGCAATGATTTTAATGCATAAACAACACTGAGAATTGAAGAATTATAAAAAACATGATGGTAAATGAAAGAAATGGCACACAAAGTCCTGCACGCCATTGATCCTGTTTATGTGAAATTCTAGTGAAAATCTATAGTGACAGAAAGCCGATCAATGATTGTCTATGGCTGAGGTGCTCATAAGGGATTAAGAGCAAACAAGGAAATATTTTAAGGTTCTATATTGTTTTATACTGTAGTTGTGACATTATTTACATAATTGTATACATGTACCAAAATTCATTAAATTGTATATTTTAAATTGGTGAATTTTAGAGTGTGAAATAATACTTTAAAAATCAAAAGAGAGAAAGAAAAGAAAAAGTGAATGAAGTATCAAGAGCAAGGTGCTACACAGAATACATTCTACTAAAAAGACATCCAACTTCCAGAAGCAGCAGGATATGTTCAACCCCTAGACCCAGTTCTTAAAACTCTTTTGTGGCAACAACACCTTTGGCAGTCTAATAAAACTTATTCTTGTCAGAATATTTTTTTATTGTGGTAAGAACATGTGACAGCATAAAATTAATCATCTTAACCATTGTTAAGTTTACTGTTTGTGGAATTAAGTACATCCACATTATTATACAATCATCACCACCATCCATCCACAGAACTCTGTCAATCTTCCCAAATGAAACCATATACCCATTAAACACTAACTCCACATTTGTCCTTTCCTCCATCCCTGCAAACCACCATTTTCCACATTTCTGTGCCTATGAATTGGACTAATCTAGGTACTTCATATAAGTGGAATCATAAAATATTTGTCTCTTTGTGACTGGCTTATTTCACTGGGCAAAATGTCCCCAAGGTTCATCCATGTTGTACCATGTGTCAGAATTCATTCTTTTTTAACACTGAATAATATCCCATTATATGCGTATAATACATTTTTTTATGCATCAGTCTGTCAATGAACAATGTTGTTTCTACCTTTTAGCTATTGTCAGTAATGTTTCTATGAATATGAATATACAAATATTTGCTTGAGACCATGCTTTCAATTCATTTGACTGGGTATTTCCAGAAGTGCAATTGCTGGATCATTTGATAATTTTATATTTAATTTTTTTACATTCAGAATGATTTTAAATGAATGAAAATAAATATATATAATTACAAAAGCAACCAAGTATATTGAAATAGTTATTAAAATATTTAAACATAAATGTGTATTATGTAACACATGTTCTTTATTAATGCCTTATGAAACAAAGAAAATACATTTGAAATGTAGGCCAATTATAGTTGTTTTTAACTATTAAAAGACATACCAGAATGAAAACTGTTGTTGCTAAGTTAGAATAATAACCACTGTGGAGTAGTATTCGGTAAGAGAATATGCATGTCATGTTGACATACAACTCATTTTGACTGTTGGTTTAGTATTTATAAGTGTTAAAAATCTCAATTTTGCAAAACCTATTGTTGCAAAAGGAATGAAAGTTTCAGAGCCCACTTTATAAGGCAAGGAAAGACTTCTTTCAGGAGATACCAGAATTCTCTAAAGCATGAATTACTTCAATTATAGTGGGTTATTCTTGTCCCAAGATCAATAAGTTCATTTTTGGATAGGTAAATATTTTCAAAACAGTTTATATCAGAAAGAAAATAATTGTGTATCTATGATTAAGTTTAATGCCATCAAGACTGGGATGGGGGTGGGGAGGTGGAGGCATTTGCAAGGGTCCTGAAGTGTTTCTAGGGGTTTCACAGATTTCTTTATTCAAATATATTGATAGAGAATTGTCTATTTCAAGTCCATTTTAGAAACGTACTTCATTCAGTTATTTGAAAATTTGCAAGAGTGTTGGAATATACTATATTCTTCCATATTAACAGCTTGGCTAAGAAAGTTTGTCATTTTTTTTTATTTGTATTCAAAATGGTGACTTTAGAATTTTGATTTCAAAAGCTTATTCATACAATTAAATATGTCTGCCAGGTAAGCTAATCTAGAATAAAATCCTTTATTTCAAAGCATTCCAAGAATGTGTTTTCCTCATCTTTTAGCAAACACAAAGCTTCTACCCTTAGTTCAAACAAATACTTTAAAATTTGTCCTCTGGAAGGCCAGTGAATTTTGTCACCCATAAATATTTTGATCTCACATAATAGTCATTGCATAGATCTTGCAATACTATTTATACTCATCACTATTTCAAAATTACGTTAGTGATTAGACCTGCTGTTAGATCACACATGTTCACAGTTCTATCCTCTACAGACACTTGTTTGACCACTTGGCCAACTCTCAAGAGCCTGGGTCAACTGGCCATTCAACCCCAAATATTGAGATGACTTGTTTCCATATTGGTGACCCAGCCATCCATGTTGACTTTTGCTCTTCCTTATTTATAGATATTTATTGACAAATAAATGACTAGTTTCATGAGACTGTAGACTAAGCAAGTTTAAATATTTCATGGTTGAAATAAATGTTAATTGATCATTTTAAATAATCTATAACTACCATATGAAGGATCATAAGAGACTACTATGAACGATTATATATCAATAATCAGACAACCTAGAAGAAATGGATAAATTTCCTAGAAACATACAACCTACCAAAACTGAATCATGAAGAAATAGAAGATCTAAACAGAAGAATTACTGGCAAGGAGATTGAATTAATCATCAAAAATTGCCCAACAACAACAAAAAAGTGTAGAACCACATGATCACAAGCAAATTTTACCAAATATTTAAAGAACTAATGCTAACCCTTTTCAAACTCTTCCAAAAAAATAGAAAAGAGGGAATACTTCCAAACTCATTTTATGAGGACAGCAATACTTTCATAAAATAACCAGTTAAGGACACTACAAGAAAAGAAAATTATAGGCCAATATCCCTCAAGATCTAGTCTCGGATTCTGGCTCCCTGCTCAGTGGGGAGCCTGCTTCTCCCTCTGCCTACCACTCCCCCTCCTTGTGTTCTCTTCTTTCTCTCTTTCTGTCAAATAAATAAAATCTTTTTTAAAATTGGCTTTTTAAAAGTTTCTTTTTAGTGTACTCTCTGAGATATAAAGTAATGGCATACATATTCAATGTATGACACAGTGATACTCAAATGTTATTATTCCATGAAAATACCATACATTAAAGAAATATCTCTGCAAGAAGAGTGTGAAGGTTATCAGAAATAAACCCCACTATTTTATGAAGGCAAAAAACAAAAACACAAAAACAAACAACTCTACCTGACAGTAGTTGAATTTCAAGGGCATAGATTCTGAACTAGTGTTTTAATTTGCTAACATGCTTATGCTAACATAAGGATTAAAAGTCATTAAGTGAATTAAGATTTTGCGTAAACTATAAAATCTGCTGTATCTTATTGACTTGTTATAGAAATTTCTTGAATATCCTATACTCTACTTATGTAACATTAAAATTACCTGTTGCTAAACAGATTAAACAAATTAGAAATATAAAAAAAAATTGAGTTTTGAGATGTTAATTGAATCAATATTATTTAGATGTGTATATTTATTTTTATAGACTCAATTAAAGTTGAAATGTCAAAGAAAAGGAAAGATAATAATTCCAGTAAACATGCTTTCACTTTGCATTGTTGATGTGATGGGATGATGGAATGAATACAAAAGCCATAATGTTTTCTGGGCCAAAAGGTCTTGTCAGTGAAAGTGTGTATCCAGCAAACCGGTAAAGGACTTCACATCTGCTCATGGCAGAAATGGACCTAAACAAGGTATTTTGGGTGAAGAGGTAGCATGATGAAAGTTCAACCCAAAAGAACTGGGACCCCCCTAAACCTTGGATTTACTGTTTCCCAAAAACCTTTTCTTGAGGCATTCCATGATAGTTGTCAAACACAAGAAGCTCCACTCTGTTGTAGCGACTTAAGTAAAGCCATGGGTTGCAAATAGCCAAGCTGGTTTGTAAAATAAAACAGAGGAAAAACTAGTAGTGGTTTTCTTGTCTAATGACATGTTCTGGAATAGTTGATATTGCTTTTAACATTTTGAAGGAAGTCATCAAGTAATTGACAGTCTCCTTATTCCCGTTCAGCATGCAACTGGCTAAAACTACAGACATTTTTTTAAGTAATCACCTCCTTTTTTACTCACTATTTACATGCTAATGCCATCAAAGAAAAAAATCTTATTTTATGAGCTGCTTTTGAAATTACAAAGATTGCCAATGTTTGGAAATGGTAAAAAGTTTTGATTTGTTGTTTTTGTTTTTTGCCAAACCACCTTCTCTGAAGGTAATAGCTTTATACTGCACAGATGGAGCCCTTGTAATGCTTGGTAAGACATCTGGTTTTGCTACTTTAGGGGAAAAAGAAGCTCCCCACATCTTTATCACAGACAAGACAAGACTCTTCCAAAATTTCCAAAAGAAGCTTGGTTGACATCCATGAAGTTATAATCTTCATCAGAACTGATCCTGATTCCTTGGTTACAAACAACTGAAACTGAATCTGAAACATTATTAAGAAGGGAATTTATGTGGAGGGATTGACCATAATAGACTAAAAATAATAAGGCTAGAAAACCAGGCCTGGGCAAGTCTGAAGGGAGGAGACCAGCCAAATTCCTGTCACAGGGAATGGCTGTGCCACTAGGCTCTTGACTCAGCCGCAGCCATCAGAAATAATTCCTAATGACCCTCTGCTCTTGTGTTACTGCTTCAAGAATATGTTTGTCACTTTTAGGTCATGTGGCTATGCTCAAACTGCCAAGAGAGCATAAGAGGAGTAACTGCCTTCCTTCGGCTTCCCTAGTGGGAAGAAAGGTATGATTTTCTTTTTTTTTTTTTTAAAGATTTTATTTATTTATTTGAGAGAGAATGAGATAGAGAGAGCATGGGGGGTGGGTCAGAGGGAGAAGCAGACTCCCTGCTAAGCAGGGAGCCCGATGCGGGACTCGATCCCGGGACTCCAGGATCATGACCTGAGCCGAAGGCAGTCGCTTAACCAACTGAGCCACCCAGGTGCCCAGAAAGGTATGATTTTCTTAAACATACAGCTAACCAATGGTCAGCAGGGTGGAACAAAAACTCCAAGCTTTTTTTTTATCAAACTTCTACAGTGTTACCATATTATAAAGTTCATATTTCAGATAACAGCCTAACATTGTGGATTCATATATACCTTACCATCCCGCATCTGTCTATAAAGAATGACAAGAGCTAGAATGTGTGTGTGTGTGTTCGTGTGTATTGACTGTGTAAGCTTAAGTTTATTTCTGGGCCATTTCAAATGAACTATTGGTCACACATCAATCCCTTTAGCCATACCTGTGAGCAGAAGTAATAGTTTATATCAGTCATAGCATCATCTATAAGTATGCATTTTATTTTCAAGGGCAACATTTTATTTTTTAAAAAAATTTTATTTATTTATGAGAGAGAGCATGCAAGAGAGAGCATGAGCAAAGAAGGGGAGGGGCAAAGGGAGAAGGAGAAGCTGAGCAGGGAGCCTGATGTGGGGCTCAATCCCTGTACCCTGAGATCATGACCTGAGCCAAAGGCGATGCTTAACTGACTGAGCCACCCAGGCATCCCTCAGGTGCAACCTTTTAATTTCTTCTTTCCAGGCTAGTGAAATCATGTGTTTGAGGGAAAAAGAAAAACAAACTTCTTTTGGATGAGATCATAGGGAGGGTAATTGGCTATGGAAAGAATCAAGAAAGATAAATTCCTAATTCAATCAATAAATTAATTAAATTAAAAAAAACTGAGGACCAAGTGTACCTAAATCATGGTTGAATAACTTGTCAACGTTGCTTTATTCCAGGACAGTGAAGCAAGATCTTAGGAGTTTTGAGAGAGAGAAAAACTTATGATCCAAGAATTATCAGTGTAAAATTGGATTAGAAAATGAAGGACTTCTTTCTTTTTTTTTTTTTTAATATTTTATTTATTTATTTGAGACAGAGAGAATGAGAGAGACAGAGAGCACATGAGATGGGGGAGGGTCAGAGGGAAGAGCAGACTCCCTGCAGAGCAGGGAGCCCGATGCGGGACTCGATCCCGGGACTCCAGGATCATGACCTGAGCCGAAGGCAGTTGCTTAACCAACTGAGCCACCCAGGCGCCCGAAAATGAAGGACTTCTAATGATTGTGTCATTGATGAACAGACAATAGGCAAATGGGGTGGGAAGGGAGATCTGAAGAAAGGGAACATGATGAGTATGAAGGGAGGGTTAGGGCAAGAGGTTGGGAGGAAGAGGCACTGAGGGTTTTTCTTGTTAATTATCTTAAATCATTAAAATGCCACATTTTTTTAGCTACTACAATCTCAATTCAAGAATGTGGTTTCACAGAACTAGAACAAATAACACTAAAATTTGTACGGAACTACAAAAGGTCCTGAATAGCCAAAGCAATGTCTAAAAAGAACAAACTTGTATATATCATAATTCCACATTTCAAGATATACTACGAAGTTGTAGTGATCAAAACAGTATTGTTCTGGCACAAAAATAGACACATAGATCTGTGGAAGGGAATAGAGAGCCCAGAAATAAACTTAAGCTTACACAGTCAATTAATCTTCAGCAAAGGGGGCGAGATTATAGAATGGGGAAAAGATAGTCTCTTCAACAAATATTGTTGGGAAAACTGAAGAGCTACACACCAAAAAATGACACTGGACCACTTCCTTACACCATATACAAAAATAAACTCAAAATGGATTAAAGACTTAAATATGAGACCTGAAACCATAAAACTCCTAGAAGAGAACAGGTAATACCTTCTTTGACATTGGCTGTAGCAATATTTTTCTAGGTGTGTCTCCTTAGGCAAGGGGAACAAAACCAAAAATAAACTATTGGGACTACACCAAAATAAAAAGTTTTTGCACAGTGAAGGAAACCATCAACAAAACGAAAAGGCAGCCTACCAAATGGAAGCAGATATTTGCAAATGATATAGTCAATAAGGGGTTTATATCTAAAATATATAAAGAACTTATACAAATCAACACCAAAACAAATAAACAAATAATCTGATTAAAGATGGGCAGAGGACCTGAATACACATTTTTCCAAAGAAGACATTCAGATGGCCAATAGACATGTGAAAAGATGCTCAACATCATGAATCATCAGGGAAATGCAAATCAAAACCACAATCAGATATCACCTTACACCTGTCAGAATGGCTACAATCAAAAAGACAAGAAATAACAAGTGTTGGTGAGGATGTGGAGAAAAAGGAACTCTAGTGCACTGTCGGTAGGAATGTAAATTGTGAATGTAAATTGGAAAACAGTATGGAGGTTCCTCAAAATATTAAAAATAGAAATACCATATGATCCAGTAATTTCACTACTGGGTATTTACTTAAAGAAAATGAAAACACTACTTTGAAAAGATGTATGCACCCCTATGCCTATTGCAGCATTATTTACAATAGCCAACGTATGCAAGCAACCAAAGTGTCCATCTATAAATGAGTGGGTAAAGAGGATATAATATATATAACACAATGGAATATTAGTCATAATAAAGAATGAGATCTTGAAATTTACAACAATATGGATGGGGCCAAGAGGGCATTAACCTAGGTGAAATAAATCAGACTGAGAAAGACAAATAACATGATTTCACTTATATGTGGGATCTGAAAACAAAGCAAAAAAAAGAAAGACTCTTAAATACAGAGAACAAACATGGTTGCCAGGTGGTGGGGGGGATGGGTGAAATAGGTGAAGTGGATTAAGAGGTACAAACTTCCAATTATAAAATAAGTAAGTGCAGCATAGGGAATATAGTCAATATGATTGTATAATGTTGTTTGGTGACAGATGGTGATTACATTTATAATGGTGAGCACAGGGTAATGTATAGAATCATAGAATCATTATGTTGTGTACCTAAAACTAATATAACACTGTATATTGATTATACGTCAATATATATTTATTGAATAAATATATATTTATATATATTTAAATATATTTTTATAAATATAATTTATATATATAAATATATATAAATATATATTTAAATATATATTTTTTATAAATATAATTTAAATATTTTTAAAAGGAAAAAAAAGCATGTGGTTTCAAAACTTGGGCAAAGTTAGAAATTATTCCAACTCCTGGAATTTTAATGTCTGTGAATGTTTTGGAAATTATACCAACTTCTCCCAATATATATATATTTCTTCTATTGTAGAGTTTAGCTCATCTGTGACTAAAGCACTAATAATGCATGTAGTTCTGGAAAGTGATGATGATATTGAAAACAGATTGATTTGCAATAGGGTTTCTGTGCAAGGAAGACCTGTCGACTAATGGGACAACTTCCTACTTTAATTTACCAAAGGACATGACAACCACAACTAATAGGAAGAAGCTATATTTTTTTTCTCTACTATTTTCTGGCATGTTCCTACAGATCTTTTTTATTGAATATTTAAAAGAAGACTAATGTGATAATGATGCAGTAGCTGGGTGTGACAAAAAGTATGCAGTTTTCCCTGGCATTAGTAAACTGGCACAGTTCATTATCTTTATTTTAGAGCTACTCATACTTTTATGGAATACCACTTATCACATAAAAATTATATGATGAACAAAGATTTCCTAAGAAGAGCCTCAGTGATAAATTCAAAGCACTTTCTAACCTTGAAAACCCTTTGATCTAGTAGAAAGATAATTGTTCTTAGAATTGAAATGCATAACCATTATATAATGAAGGAAAATCTTGTGAGCTTTCCTGGCTGATGGAACAAGTTTCAATCTGTCAAAGTCAGCTTCAATTGCATTATTTGAATTCAAAAGAATGGTAGATACCACATCTCTTAGTATCCACAGAATTAAAATCTTTTATTAGGGACACTTGTATTGTAAGCACACTCCAAGCATATAGCATTGAAATATACTGTTAAACAGAAAGCTAAAGAACAAATCCAAACACAAAGATGAACTGCTTATGGTTCTAAAGTGGGCCTAGTCAAGGAGGAATCTGTGGGTCTCAGACCCTTTGAGTCCTAGAGTAATCAGAAGTGGTCCAGATTTCCTCTTATAATGCCCAGATCATAAAAGCACTGCACAAGAGGCAGGAATGTAGAACCAGCCCCTGATTGAAACCAGGGCTTCAAGTGGCCTCCTGCACTTGTGAAAGGTGGTTACAAAAGTTGCTGCCCACCCTTTCTGGGGCCAGGGATGTAATGGGGCAACATGCACGGGGAGGCAAGAAGACACAGGCAGAGCTCCTGATCGGGACAGGTGGGGATTGGTGACAAGATCTACAGCTCCTCACATACCACTGTGAGGACGAGTTCCAGATCATTGCCCAGTGTAAGATCTGATAGTTTTGGATGAGGTTCCTGTGGGGTTGGATGGAGGCAAACACATAGAGAGAGAAAGAAAAAAAAAAGAGAGAGACATAGTGAGGGAGAGATATAGAATTTTACTCAAAATGAGCTTTGCAAACTAAAAGTAATAAATATAAAAATAAGAAAAATTACCAATAAAATTTAAAATGCAGAAGATTAAATCATTTTAGATAAATATAAATGATGTAACTGAAGAATTGCTTGAAATAAGTACCTTTAATTCCTAAAAAACCATAAGAATAACATTCATGAGAAAGAATAAGACAATATAAAAAAAGAGGCAGAATGAAATAGAAATCAATGGATATGAAACAGAACCAATTATAAATCTTGAAGTTAAAATATCGTCATTAAATTTTAAAAATCAGTGAATGGGGTAAACTCTATGTTGGGTAAAATCAAAGACCTAATACAAGAATTAGAACACATTCCTGAAGAATTCACCCAGAAAGCAGAACAGAGAAGCAGAGATTTAAAAAGTGAAATAATAGATAAAAGATATGGAAGATAAATTTAGAGGTTCCAACATATGTCACATGAATGAATCAGAAGAGAAGAATGGAGAAAATCAGCAGGAAAGCAATATATGAAGAGATAATAGCTAATGATTTTGCTGAATTGAAAAAAGAATAGTATCAAATATTCTTAATATTCTAAATATTAAGAAGGATTTTTAAAAATTGATCCATACCTAGACAATGGGTAGTGAAATTGAAGAGTATCAAGGATGAGGAGAAAATTCTAGAAATTACCAGAGAGAAAAGGCTGATTCTACAAGAGAATGATAATGAACCTGATTGTAGGTTCAGCAATAATAGATGCCTGAATACGATGGATTACAATAGAAAAATAGTCTTAAAGGTACTGAGGGAGCAATTGCACTACTGGGTATTTACCCCAAAGATACAAATGTAAGAATCTGAAGGGGTACGTGCACCCCGATGTTTATAGCAGCAATGTCCACAATAGCCAAACTGTGGAAAGAGCCAAGATGTCCATTGACAGATGAGTGGATAAAGAAGGTGTGGTATATATATACAATGGAATATTATGCAGCCATCAAAACACCAAAATCTTGCCATTTGCAATGACGTGGATGGAACTAGAGGGTATTATGCTAAGCGAAATAAGTCAATCAGAGAATATAAGTATCATATGATCTCACTGATATGAGGAATTCTTAATCTCAGGAAACAAACTGAGGGTTGCTGGAGTGGTGGGGGGTGGGAGGGATGGGGTGGCTGGGTGATAGACATTGGGGAGGGTATGTGCTATGGTGAGTGCTGTGAATCGTGTAAGACTGTTGAATCACAGACCTGTACCTCTAAAACAAATAATACATTATATGTTAATAAAAAAAAAAAAAGAAGAAGATAGTAGGAAGGGAAAAATGAAGGGGGGAAATCAGAGGGGGAGATGAACCATGAGAAATTATGGACTCTGAGAAACAAACTGAGGGTTTGGGGGGTGTAGGGGCTGGGTTAGCCCAGTGATGGGTATTAAGGAGGGCATGTATTGAATGGAGCACTGGGTGTTATACGCAAACAATGAATCATGGAACACTACATCAAAAACTAATGATGGAATGTATGGTGACTAACATAACATAATAAAATAAAAAAGTACTGAGGGAAAATACGTGTCATCCTGGAAATAATTATTTTAACAATCTTTATCATTTTGGTGTCATTAAAACTAGAGATATTTGTACAGGAACAGACAAACGGACATGTGAGTAGAAAACTGAGGAACAGAATTACACATGTATAATCATTTTGTGTGCCTGAGAGAGAGAATTACAAATCAGTGAGGAAAAAGTGGATTTTATTCAATACTTTGTGCTTGGACTTTGTTATTCCATGTGGAAAAGAATGGGACTAGACCTCACCTCATGTCATGCCCACAGATGGACTCCAAGTGGCTTAATGACCTAAAATTTTAAAGCAAAACTTTAAAACTCTTAGAAGCAAACTTCTACTCTTTTTGTGATCTCAGAGTATGGAAGGATTTCTTAATCAAGGCATTAAAAGCAAATTATAAGAGAAAAGATTAATAGAGTTGTTTACATTAACATTAAAACCTGTTATACGAAAACACTATGAACATAATGAATAGGATTTAATTTGCTTCCAATTTTTTCTCCATTAAACTGCTGTAATGAACAATATTTTATGCAAATATTTTCTCAAATAAATTTTTTGAAGTGGAATTGCTGAATTGAAAAATAGGTACAACTTAATAGCTCTTGCTTTCTAAATAGTTTATCAATTTATATTTGCATTAACTCTAATTGAGAGAATTTTCCTGACATTCTTTTCAACATTATGACTTTAATTTTATATTTATAATATTAATTTTGTTTCTGGCCTTTTGTTATCTCAAGTAACGCTGCAATAAACATCCTTATACATGAATGGTTTTGCATTTGTAAATGTTCTATGTAAAATATAGAACTGTGTAAGGTTCTATATAAAAGAGTTCTAGAAATGAATTTGCTGAATCAAAAATATGTATATTTTAATTGCTGTCAGAAGAAATAATAACTGTGCTACCACCAAGAGTTCATGAAAATGGGCATTCTCCATATTCTGGGTAGCATTGTGCCTCTCAAACTTCTCAAAGTTCTTCATTTTTGCCAATGACAAGTGAAGAAAGGTATAGCAATTTTAAAGTCTGCATTTCTTTAGTTATGAGTTCGATTGAACCACTTTTCATATTTTCTAAAGCTATTTGGATTTCCTTTCTTTTAATAAATGACATGTTCATGTCCTTTGCCTATATTTGGATTAGGTTTATCAATTCATTCCACAATCTTCATTGAGCGCCTACTATGAGGTGCTCTGCTCTGGACTCTGAGGAATTGAAAATGGCAGATAAAGTCTTCTGGGTCCTGGAACATACCATTTAGTGGGGAGAGTCAGGTAATAAACAAACACATAAAGTGTACATTCGGTGTAATGAAGAAGATAAAATGTGACATTGGGACAGATAGGAACTGGTGGAGGGCCTGCTTTAGAATAGGCAAGCAGAGGAGGCACCCTGTTGAATCTGCTCCTCCCACTTCCTCTTATTATCTGAACATATGATCTGTTTCCGTGTTGTCAAGGTAGACAACATTCATGATTCTGTCTAGCAAACATAATTACCACAGAAGTTTAGCTTTGATTATACATTTAATGTATTAAATTCACATAACCCTCCTTTCTTCCCATAGCCTTCACATATCTGGATTTATAATTTTGATTCATTTATTGGTTTGTTTAGATTTTCTCTTAAAAGAATTGATGTGTGCGGGCGCGTGGGTGGCTCAGTTGGTTAAGCGACTGCCTTCGGCTCAGGTCATGATCCTGGAGTCCCGGGATTGAGTCCCGTATCGGGCTCCCTGCTCAGCAGGGAGTCTGCTTCTCCCTCTGACCCTCCCCCTCTCATGCTCTCTGTCTCTCATTCTCTCTCTCAAATAAATAAATAAAATCTTTAAAAAAAAAAAAAAGAGTTGATGTGTGCTCTATTCCTTAAATTCCTTAAAGGCATGCCTGAATAAGGCCAGTCTATTGAAGAGCAACTTAGCTCACTATAAAATTCGAGTCATAGTTTCTCCTCTTCCTAATGTTTTAGTTTTTTGTTTTTTTAAGATTTATTTATTTTATTTTATTTTATTTTATTTTGAGAAAGAGAGAGAGAGAGTGTGGAAGCAGTGAGAGGGGCAGAAGGAGAGGGAGAGAGAGTCCCAAGCAGACTGCATACTGAGCGCAGAACCCAATACAGGGATGGATCCCAGAACCTGAGTGGAAATGAAGAGTCAATCCCTCAACCGACTGAGCCACTCAGGTGGCCCGTAATGTTTTAGTTTTTGAAGTGTCTTCTGGCATTGAGTGTCCTCTGTGACTTAGTCTGAGGCCACTTTGATATTTTCAATTCTTCAACATGACTTGCCCTTTACACTGGAGTTTTAGCAGATTCTTCTTTTACCCTTGAGGTCCAGAAACAAGACTAGGATATGGATCAGGTCTATCTTGCTCTGCTTATATTTTTCCTAGGACATCATGCTCCCCTTCAGTATTGAGATTTAGATAAATTTTAGTTTAGGCAATCTAATCTTTTCAATCTTGCTGTTTTTTGAACTTCACATTCTTATTCTAATATCACTTCTTAAAATGTGGTTTTAATTTACATAAGTTATCTTGTTTTTTTAATCCATTCCCTTCCTGGACTCTGCCAGCGCACTTTTTTATTGCCTTTTGTAGGTTTGTCAACTTCTCTTATTTCAAAGAAGCCATATTTCTTTAGTTCCTCTCAATCATGGATGCTTTAAAAAAAACTTCCTCCTACTTTGAGGTCAAATTTGTCTTCTACTTTGTGTTACTTATTTGCCTTCTGATTTTCTTTCATGTTTTCTTTTTAAATAATAGTTCATATGTATAGAAGCTGCCATAGACTGTTTGTGTTCCCTCTAAATTTGTATGTTGAAACCTAATGCTCAGGGTGATATTAGGAGGTGGGGTCTTTGGGAAATGATAAGGTCATGTGGGCAGAGGATTCATAAATGGGGTTAGTGTCCTTATAAAAGAAGCCCCAGCGGGCTTCCTTGCCCTTCTGCCGTGTGAGGACACAGGGAAAAAGCCAGCTGTCCATGAACCAGGATGCAGAATCTCACCACATATGGAATCTGCCAGTGCTTTGATCTTGGACTTCCCAGACTTTGGAATTGTTAGAAATAATTTCTGCTGTTTATAAGCCACCCAGTCTGTGGTGTTTTTATTACAGCAGGCTGAACAGACTAAGACAAAACTTATCACCAATTTCTCCTTTTCTCTCGTAATTTCTCATTTTAATGAAGAATATTTTAGGAAGGAGGGAGATGTGACATGCTGAGTACCCACTTTCATTTTAATATGTTAATTTAGAACCCATTCTAATTCCTTATCCTTAGTGAAATAAGTCTTCTTTCCCCTTTTTTAGTGGATTTTTTAAATTGAACTATATTTGATATATAACACTATAAATGTAAGTGTGCAACACAACATGATTTGATACATTTATATATTGTAATATGGTTGCCATGGTAATGATAATTAGCACCTCTATCACATCATATAATATGATTTCTTTCTAGTGGCTTGATCTAGTCTCTTAGCAAGTTTTATTATTGTATTTGAGGTGAACACAGAGCTCTGTGCCTCATGGTGAAGGACATATGTTTTCTGTGTGGTCATTTAGACCAGTATTTCACATGCTGTGATGTGCAGACAAAGACCTGATACATCCTGCCGAAATACACACTTGGATTCATTGAGTTTGGGTGGGACTGGAGATTGCATTTCTAACATGCTCTAGGTATGTTTAATTCTGCTAGACCACGAGGGCACTTTGAATTGCAAGGATTTGGGGTTTACTTCTTTCTTCTCAGCTGACTTAGAACAGATGGTCCCAAACAGATTGACCCACATGCCCCAGCCTGCCCCACAGCTCTTCTTGCCTCTTCTGCTCTCCTGCCTCAGTGGGCTGCTGCTCAGGAAAATAGCTCTTGTGGTTTCTAGGTGTTTATATTACTAAGTTAACATTTGATTTTTAAGTTCTAATTTTATTGCATTGTTTTAAGAAATTGTTGATTATACAATTTATTGAAATATTTTTGTGGCCTAAATTACAATCTGTTTTTGTATATACTGCAGTAATACTGGAAAAGAAGTGCATTTTCTGCTTAAAGAAGTGCATTTTCGCCAAGGTCTCTCTTTCTCTCTCTCACACACACATACACATACAAACAGATATTTGACCTTATGCATTATATATATTTTTTATTCCTTTTATTTTTTTTTAAGATTTTATTTATTTATTTGAGAGAAAAACAGTATGTGTGAGAGAGCACAAGTGGTTGAGAGGAGAAGCAGGCTGACCATGGAGGAGGGAGCCCGATGCGGTGCTCGATCCCAGGACCCTGGGATCATCACCTGAGTAGAGGCAGACACTTAACCGACTGAGCAACCTGGCACCCCTTTTTATTCCTTTTAATATTAGCTTTTCCCCTTTGTCTACGTGATTAGATTTTTAATAAGATATTTTAATGTCTTTAATTATTATTTAACAGTTGTATTTCATCTTGTATCTGTCGTATTCCATGATTTTTAAAATATGTTCTTTTACTGTTTTCATTTTTTTACAATGAAATAATGATGTCTTATTTTTATCTTCAACATTTTGAAAATCATATCCTATTTTTATGTCCTTTGATGATTAACTCTTTTTCAAAAGCATTCTTCCACCTATTTTTATCTAATTCTCAGAGTTAAAAATATGTATTTTGAATCCTGTAATTTGTGACAAGTAATTTTATACACATTCAACATTTTCTCTCAGAAATCCCTACATAGTGATATTTATTATTTATTCAGACTGTGGTATGTGCTCTAAGGTATTCCAAGCTCAGACTGCCTCAGCAGACCAAAGGACCTGCCCTCATGGAGTTCACACTGTAACAGCAAAGACAGACAAGAAGAAAAATCAATATTATATACCGTAGAATAGGATTTCAGGAAATTATAGGTCTACATCATTTTTCTTATCTAATTATACTTTACTTTCATGGTTTTTCTCTTGAAAATATTTTTGGCATTTGCATTGAGCAATATAACCAGATTGACAATAATATTTAGATTTATTCCTATTTTGACTTGTTTTAATGCTCATTATTGTTCCTGATATGTAATAGTTTTCCCATTGAGAGGTCTCAATTTTACCTAATTGCTGGAAATACAGATAAAAATCTAAGAGTTTAAACACTTAATTTAAAAAAATCTAAGAGTTTGTTTAATGGCTCTATTTTCTAAGCTCTTACATTGCTAAAAATAATTATTTGTGAATTTCATTTATAAAGAATTTTATTGCTATAAAATTATTGGATCACACCTTTGTTTCTTAAAATCCTGTACAATTTTTTAAAATCCTATGCAATTATTTCATTGCTTCCTGACATTTCATGTTATGTAAGGAGAAACTTGAGAAAGACAAATTTTTGCCTGTTGTAAATCACCTACTTTATCTGCATAGAAGCTTTCAGGAATTTCCCTTGTGTATGTATATATATGGCTTCTTTCAGTGGTTTTACAAATAAAGTATGGAGGGCACTAGAATGGACGTATATTATTCTGCCTGCCTTGTAACACAACCATGGAGTAGAAAACAGTTTACATGCGTAGTGGTATGGATCTCAGAGCTTTAGTTGAAGCTATACACGTGCAGAATATGTACAACTTCCATACGTTTTTATGTGGTTTATTTTATTAAGGGAACATAGCAGTGTGCCATCAGCCTTAGGAATTTTTTCCCAATTGCCTTCTAATTTGTGTGAAAATATCCCCATATTTTGACAGCTGTCTGTTGTCTTTAAGTTTTAGTAAGAGGGTAAATTTCTGTCTTTTGTGTTTCCTCTTATTTGTTGAGGAGTTTGCTAGACTCCCAGGTGGATGCTATTTAGAAGAAATCCACAGTGTTTGTTATTAGTTACACTTTCTTTTAAGAGACAGTATTCAGTTTACTGTCAGAAGGTGTCAGAAACCATTTCTTCAAAATGTATGAGAAATTCAGTGTTTTAAACTTTTTGAAGAGAACTGTATTGGTCAGAAAGCTATATTGCTCAGGACCCTTCATTCAAGTGAGAGAAGCCAAATTCAAACTAGTTGAGAGAAAAAGGAAAAGAGAAGAGAATTTATTGGCGTGTATGATAAAATGCCCAGAAGAAAAAGTAATTTCAAGCATGACTGTCCCTAGCAGCTCAAAAGATGTAATCAACCCATTATACCAATGCAAAAATATATTCTTTCCAGATCACCCCAGAAAACTGTGTAGAGTTGATTGGCCTATCTTGGGTTTTAGGGCCATGACATGGGAATAGTCATCCCATGAGAATGCTGATTGTCTAGGATTGGCCCTTTCCCTCCATAGATACACACTATATTACCGTGAAGATTGATTTCATGTTCTAGAATTTTTCAGAATGTATTTTTTAGTTGTTTTCCCCCAGCTTTATTGAGATGTAATTAACATATGACATTGTGTTAAGTGTAAAGTATACCACCTGTTGATTTGATATGTATTGCAAAATCATTACCACCAAAGCATTATCTAACACCTGCATCACTGTCACATAATTATCATTTCTTTTTTTGTGGTGAGAACATTTAAAATCTACTCTCTTAGCAACTTTCAAGTATATAATACAGTATTACTAACCATAACATCATGTTATACATTAAACACCCAGAACTTATTCATCTTCTAACTGGAGGTTTGTAGTGTTTGACCAACATCTTCCCTTTGCCCCCTCTCCCCAGTCCCTGGTGACCACCATTCTAGCTTCTATTTCTATGAGTATGGCTGTATTTTTTTTTTTTTTATGTTCTACATGTAAGTGATATCACACAATATTTGTCTTTTTTATTCTGCCTTATCTCATTTAGCCTAAAACCCTCAAGGTCCATCCATGTGTAGTAAATGGCAGGATGTCCTTCTTTCTCACATTCTGAATACTGTTCCATTGTATATATATACACCACAACTTCTTTATGCATTCGTCTGTTGACACCTACTTAAGCTGTTTCCATATATTGGCTATTGTGAATACTGATGCAAAGAACATGGGAGTCCAGATATCAAGATCCTGTTTTCATTTCCTTTGGCTATATACCCAAAAATGGGATTGCTGGATCATATGGTAGTTCTATTCTTAATTTAATCATCATCAAGGCCCATGTCAAGATGCTTACTACTCTCTGTGTTTTCTTCTAGGAGTTTTATAATTTCAGGTTATATGTCCAAGTCTTTAATCCATTTTGAGTTGATTTTTGTGCATGGTATAAGAGAGGGGTTCAGTTTCATTCTTTTGCATAAGGCTCTTCAGGGGTATTCCAACACCATTTATTAAAGATACTGTCCTTTTACGATTGTATTTTCTTGGCTCTTTTGTATAACTTGGTTGATGATAAATAGTTGGGTTTATTTCTAGGCTCTCTATTCTCTTCCATTGATTCATGTGTCTGTTTTATGCCACAACCATATTGTCATGATTACTATAACTTGTAATATAATTTGCTATTAGGAAGTGTGGTGTCTCTAGCTTTATTCTTTCTTAAGGTTGCTTTGGCTATTCAGGGTCTCTTGTGGTTCCATATAAATTTTAAGATAGTTTTTTTCTATTTCTGTGAAAAATGCCATTGGAATTTTTATAGGGATTGCATTCAATCTGTAGATCATTTTGGATAGTATGGACATTTCAACAATATTAATTCTTCCAGTCCATGAGCACAAAACATCTTCCCATTTGTTTGTGTCTCCTTCAATTTTTTTCATCAGTCTCGTAGTTTTCAGTGAACAGATCTGTCACCTTCTTGATTAAATTTATTCCTAGGTTTTCTATTCTTTTGATGCAATTGCACATAATATCATTTTCTTAATTTCTCCTTCTGATAGTTTGCTATTAGAATATAGAAATGCAACTGATTTTTGAATATTGATTTTGTATCCTGCAAGTTTACTAAATTTCTTGATTAGTTCCAACAGTTTTTGGTGGAGTCTTTAAGATTTTCTAAATATAATATCATGTCATCTGTACATAAAGATGATTTTACTTCTTCCTTTCTGATTTGGATGCCTTTTATTTCTTTTTCTTGCCTAATTGCTCTGGTTAGGACTTCCAGTACTATGTTAAATAAAAATGGTAAGAGTAGGAATTTTTGTCTCATTCCTAATCTTAGAGGAAAAAGCTTTTATCTTTTTACCACTAAATAGGATGCTAACTGTGCTCTTAATATATATGCCTTTATTATGTTGTGATATGTTCCCTCTATGTGCAGTTTGTTGCAAGTTTTTATAATGGAGGATGTTGAATTTTGTCAAATTCCTCCTCTGCATCTATTGGGATTATCATATGATTTTTCTCATTCTGTTAATGTTGTATATCGCATTGCTTAGTTTATGGAATTTGCACCATTCTTGCATCCCTGGAATAAATCCTATTTTAATGGACTGTTGAAATCAGTTTACAAATATTTTGTTGAAAATTTTTACATCTATGTACACCAGGAAAATTGGTCTGTAATTTTCTTTTCCTGTGGTGTGCTTGTCTGCTTTGTTATCAGGGCAATGCTAGCCTTATAAAATGAATTTGGAAGTATACTTTCCTCTTCTGTTTTTTGAAAGATTTTGAGAAGTATTTACATTAATTCTTCTTTAAATGTTTGGTAGAATTCATCAGTGAAGCCATCTAGTTCTGGACTCTTTTTGTTGAGATGGTTTTGAGTACTGATTCAATCTCCTTACTAGTAATTGACCTGTTTAGACTTTTCTTTTCTTCATGATTCATTCTTGGTAGGTTATATGTTTCTAGGTATTTGTCTATTTCTTCTGGCAGATTTCTTCAACTGGTAGGTTGTCTGGTTTCTTGGCATATCATTGTTTGTAGTAGTCTCTTACGATCCTTTGTATTTCTGTTTTGTCAGTTGTAATGTTTCCCCTTTCATTTATAATTTTATTTATTTAAGTCCTCTCTTTTTTTTTCCTGGTAAATCAAGTTAAAGGTTTGTATATTTTGTTTATCTTTTCAAAAAAACAGCTCTTAGTTTTATTGATCTTTTCTATTGTCTTTTTAGTCTCTATTTCACTTATTTTCACTCTGATCTGTTATTTACTTCCTTTTGCTAACTTTGGGCTTAGTTTCTTCCTTTTTTTCCTATTTCCTTGCAGTGTAAACTTCAGTTGTTAATTTGAGAATTTTCTTTTTTTCTTTTTAATGTGGATGTTTATTGCTATAACCTTCCCTCTTAGAACTGCTTTTGCTGCATCCTGTAAGTTTTGGTATATTGTATTTCCTTTTTGTTTATCTCAAGATATCTTTTTATCACTTTTTTGACCCTTCAGTTGTTCAGTAGCATGCTGTTTTATCTCCATGTACTTGTAAATTTTCCAGTTTTCTTCTTGTAATTGTTTTTTAGTTTCATATCATCTTGATTGGAAAAAATGCTTGATTTGACTTCAGTCTTCTTAAATTTATGAAGATTTTTTTGTGGCCTAACATATGATCAATGCTGGAGAATGTTCCATGTGAACTTGAAAAGAATGTGTATTCTGCTGCCATTGGATGGGATGTTTTGTAAGTGGATGTTAGGTCTATCTGGTCTAATGTGTAGTTCAAATCCAATGTTTCCTTATTGATTTCAGAATATATATTTTAAAAGTAGCTACTATGAGGCCCCACTTCACACCTACTATGATGACTATAGCCCAAAAGGTGGATAATGACAAGCATTGGCAAAGATGGGGAGAAATCGGAACCCTCCTGCATTGCTGGTGGGAATGTAAGATGGTGCAGCTGCTATGGAAACAGTTTGACAGTTCCTCCAAAAGTTAAACATAGAGTTTCCATATGATTAAACGTTCTATTCCTACATAGAGATTTGTAAACAGATGTCTACACAAAACCATGTACAGACATGTTCATAACTTCATTATTCACAAAATCCAGAAGGTAGAAACAATCTGAATGTCTATCAGTAGATGAATGGATAAATAAAATGAAAAATTATTCAGCCATAAAAAGAAATGAAGTATTGATACATGCTCTAACATGGATGGGCCATGAAAACATTATGTGAAGTGAAAGAAACCAGACACAAATGGTCTTAAAGTGTATGACTCCATTTTTGAAATGTTCAGAATAAGCAAATCCATAGAGAAAGAAGGTAGATTAGTGTTTTCTGGAAGCTGAGGGACAGGAACACTGGGGAGTGACTGCTACCCAGTACAGGGTTTCTTTTGGGGGTGATGAAAATGTACAGGAATTAGTAACGATGGTTTCACAACTTTGTGAATAAACTACAGCCACTAAATTGTACACTTTAAAGGGGGGGAATTTTGTAGTATTTGAATTATGTATCAATAAAAAATAAATAACTTTAAAAATACAGGATGGATTCAGAATGGAGAATGTGTAATCAGATGTCTTAACTCAGCACTTCCGACAAATTATAACATCTTCAGAGAATTCTCTAGCAATCTAATGGTGAGAGATATAGAATGCTGTCAGCTGTTCCAGAGCATAAAGCACAAACTACCATAAAAAGAACTGTTCAAAGTCCTTTTTGTTTTGTTTTCTTAATTAGTGCCGCCTTCCTGTATAGCCTGAATAATTTCATATTTGCAAGTTTTAAATGTGATTGATGATAAACATTAATACACAAAAAGATTCCAAATACTGCTGAATTAAGTGGCATTTAACACCTGGAAGATATTTTAGATCAATTACAATCTGCTGAACTATAAAATCAGCATGCTGTTCATGAAGTTTTCTCAAAAACCAGAGTATAATTCAAAATTTCTTTTGAAAACAGTAGAAGTACATTTTATATATGTAAATAGCTTACCTAAAAAAAGGGGACAAATCTAGGCAAATAGTCAAGAGGTCTTATTTTCAAAGAACAATAAAGGAACTGTAAATCACTTAATGTGTAACATTATTGACTTTTAAAAAAACTATTTTATTTTTAAAAAACCCACCAATATGGAAACCTCTTCCAAACAAATATATCGCCTAATGAGTTTTTATAAGGCCTTTTTGTAGCTCCCGCCCAGGTGAAGACATGTGGCCTGATTCAATCCCAATCCCACTCTTCCTCAAAGCAACTACTACACTGACTTTTGTAGACATGACACAATGTCCATTCTTAAAGATTATAGTTTAATCTTACTCACTTTTTAAAAAGTGTTAGTATTTTATATCAATTTCACCCCACAGATTTCCTCTCTATCCCTTCCTTTTTCTTATAATTTATCTATTAAAGAATCCAGGGTATTTGCCTGGCAGAATATTCCACACTCTCAATTCTATTTATTGTGGACTCATAATGCAGTTCCTCTGTCTTCTTGGAAATTGGCAGCTGAACCCCAGGCTCAATCAGACTCAGGTTCAACTCCTTTGGCAAGACTATTTGATGTGGTATACTCCTACCAGGAGGTATCTCTCTGTTTGTCTCTCTTTGTGATCTGAGCAGCTGTTGATACTCAATGCCTAGATCCCTTCATTCATTAGTGGTGGCAAAACGGTGAAATTCCAAGTCCATCATTTTTTTTCATTTATTAGATAAAATGCTTTTGCAAAGAGATGCTGTCCCTCTTCTACTTTTTGGTTATCCAGTTTGTACAGAGGAGCCAGGATAAATGCTTGATTCTTCCCTCTAAATATTTGTTTGTCTTTTGCATTGTGGGGGTAGAGAGAAACGATACACTATTTTTTAAAGTTTTAATATTCAAGAATAAAAATGTGATCCCACACTTTTATGAAAACAAAAAAGCAGAGATTTAATAATCTCATTTGTTTTTAACTTTTTATTGAAGTATAATACATTTAAAGAATGTCCATGTCATAAGGTTGTAGATCAATGATTCTTCACAAACTGACCATACTATGTAATCAGCAACCAAACCAAAAACCAGAACATGACCAGTACCTTAGAACAGCCCCTTCCAGTCACAGTCATCTCTAAGGGTAACTGCGCCCCTGACATCCAACAACTGTTTCTGTTTTGATACTTAGATGAGTGGGATCACGCAGTATACACTCCTTTGTATCGAGGTTCTTTTGCTCGTCATTATGTTTGCAGTAGCCATTGGATTGTTTGTCCATTACTCTGTTGATAGGATTCAGGTTGTTTCCAGTTGGCAGCTGTACTGTTATGAACTTTTCAGTGCATGCCTTTTGGGGAACATAGATGTGCATTTCTTAGGGTATATATTGCCTTCATTTTTAAACACGATATTAGAACCAGATAGTTCCTTGGGAGAACTACTGAAATATGTAAATTTCTTTTATAGAAAAAAATGAGTCTTTTTTTTAAGATTTTATTTATTTATTTGACAGAGACATATCGAGAGAGGGAACACAAGCAGGGGGAGTGGGAGAGGGAGAAGCAGGCTTCCCATTGAGCAGGGATCCTGATGCGGGGCTCGATCCCAGGACCCTGGGATCATGACCCGAGCCAAAGGCAGACGCTTAACAACTGAGCCACCCAGGTGTCCCAAAAAAAATGAGTTCTTATTAATAAATAGCACTATCCCGTGTTTAGTTTCGAAATTGTTAGCTGCTGCTGCCGCCAACATCAGGCACAAGGCCCTAACGAATCTCAGAGAAAGTGGCACCTGCCCATGGTCACTGTCAGTGACTTGCCTACGCTTGTCACAAAGAAGAAACAGTGACAGCTCAACACTGGAGAGGAATTTTATCTTGTTGTTTTCAGTGCCTTCTCAAAGCTCTGTCTATGCCTTCGGAGAATTACCAGTTTACAGATCAGCAGTTACTTAAGAAGCTCTGCTTAGAAACCTGAATTACCTGGAAACCTATCTTTCATTTACTTTTATGGGTGTTTATCACCTGTGATGGGTTGAATTATCCCCCTCACCCCAGATTCATGTACTGAAGTCCTAATCCCTAGTACCTCAAAATGTGACCTTATGGGGCGCCTGGGTGGCTCAGTTGGTTGGGCGACTGCCTTCGGCTCAGGTCATGGTCCTGGAGTCCTGGGATCGAGTCCCGCATCGGGCTCCCTGCTCGGCAGGGAGCCTGCTTCTCCCTCTGACCCTCCCCCCTCTCATGTGCTCTCTGTCTCTCTCATTCTCTCTGTCTCAAATAAATAAATAAAATCTTTAAAAAAAAAAAAAATGTGACCTTATTTGGAAATGAGGTCATTGCAAGTGTAATTAGTTAAGATGAGGTCATTAAGGTGGGCCCTCATCCAATATGACTGGTGTCCATAAAAAAAGGGCAAATCTGGACCCAGACATGCCTGCAGGGAGAACGCTGTGTGAAGGGGAAGGCAGAGATCAGGGGGAGGCTTCTATAAGCCAAGGAATGCCAAAGATTGACAGGTCACCAGGAGGTAGAAGAGAAACAGGGAATGGATCAACCTCTCCCATCTCACAGGGGAAATCAACCACAAGAACACCTTGATCTCAGACTTCTAGCCTCCTGAATGTGAGACAACACATTTCTCTTGTGTAAGCCTCCCCGGGTATGGTACTTTGCAACAGCAAACTAACACATCACCCTTTATAACATGGTACCATGGGTCATTGCCTAATGTGGCTTTTACTTGGACCTAAGGACTGACTGACAGCTGTGTAATCTTAGGTAAAGGATTCAGCTTCTGTAAGCATCCGTGTCCTCTTATGTGTAATTAAGGTAATAATCATACCCACCTCACAGGATTGTTGTGAGAATTAAATAAAACCTGCACCCAAAGAACTTCTTAAAATATCTCTATAGAGTGTTTTTTTTAAATATTAACTTCTATAATTGTATACTAAGTCACAGCCACAATAAACTCCAGAAAGAAGAACTCGTACAAGCCACATTCTCTGGAACACAGGAACATGCCCAAAATAAATAAATAAAAATAAATTATCCTTAATAAGAAATCCAAAAGGGAAATAAAAACTGTAGTTACAGACTAGTTGAGGACAAGGCAATCATGACATCAAATCTCATGGATATCACCACAAAATAAAATGAAAATGGATACAAAGGTGTAGCTCTAGATGGTTTCCATCCAGGAAAAATTTTAAAGATAAAATAAAGCAGGTAGCACAGGGAACTAGAAAAAGTAACAAAGCGATTCTAAGAAAGCAGGTTGACAAAAGCAGAAAAAAAAATATTGCCAGTAACCAAGATGTCATTCTGGGAACCAACATTTATAAAGCGTTTCCTCTTTTCCCATGCTGTTACGGAATAATCAGCACAATCTTAAGAGATAGGTACCCTGATTATTCCCATTTTACAGGCAAGGACACTGAGGTTATGAGAGGTGAGGTAATCTGCCCAAGCTCACAGAGCAGAGGCAGCATTGTGTCGCAGGAAGTGTAACTACAGACCCCAAGTTCTTAATCACTGTACACTACCACACGGTTTTCTTCAGCCAGGGTACAACTGGTCACATTCTAGAAAACACCTACGGTACTGCTTCTCAAATACTGTTTACAGCATATCCTGTGCAGCTGAATTTAGTCATTTCTTTCTCTCCTTTTTTAAAGATTTTATTTATCTATTTGAGAAAGAGCAAGCACAAGCAGGGGGAGGGGCAGAGGGAGAGGGAGAAGCAGGCTCCTGGCTGCGCAGGGAGCCCAACGGACGGCTCGATCCCGGGACCCTGGGATCATGACCTGAGCTGAAGGCAGAGGCTTCACCGACTGAGCCACCCAGGCACCCCTGAATTTAGTCATTTCTTATAGCCTGCCCTCACAGCACTACGTCCCCCAGCCCCGTGCACACACGTGTGCACCCGTGAGCACACACACCTGACACTGGCGCTCTCTCCACTATTAGACAGGAAGGATGAGGATGAACAGTTTCTCATGCCTAGGCTGGACCTCTAACCATTGAGGAATAACTGGGCCTTCTACCACTTAAATATGGGAAGCATCTCACTGCCCAGCCCTCCTTTGTCCCTCTTGCATGTGGTCATGTCCTGTCTCTGCTGCTTGGTATGCACCTGTGGTTCCTGGAGCCCACCTCTGCTCACATCTTGCTTCCACTTCTCTTGACTGTTCTTCTCTGCCCGTCTAAAGGCTTCTGAAATTTGCCATCCATGGCAACCTTCACCCACAAATGATTTAAAGTCAAATTGAGAATAGATTTTTTCTCTTCACTTAAAATCCACAAATAAGAACAAGTTCCAAGGACAGAAAAGAAAAGTTAAGGTTTATAGATCTCTAGTTCCTATGGGTTCAGTAGATAGTAATTATATGTTTAAAAAAAAGAAGAAGATAGCAGGAGGGGAAGAATGAAGGGGGGGAAATCGGAGGGGGGGATGAACTCTCTCTAGAGAGACTATGGACTCTGAAAAACAAACTGAGGGTTCTAGAGGGGAGGATGGTGGGGGGATGGGTTAGCCTGGTGATGGGTCTTAAAGAGGGCACGTTCTGCATGGAGCACTGGGTGTTACACACAAACAATGAATCATGGAACACTGCATCAAAAACTAAGAATGTATGGTGATTAACATAACATAATAATAATAAAAAAATGGTAATTATTTAAAAAAATTTTAAATCTCTACTTTCATGTCAGGCTCTCATAAAAACAAATTAAACGCACTTAGCTGAAATATACTTTTATTTAGCTATTGTATTTTTTCAGGATCTTTATATAACATGAGAAATCAGTTGGCATATCCTAGGACAAACCCCACAAGCAGAACAAAGGTAAATTGCAATTAGTTGTTTTGTAATCATTATTTTCGGAAAGCCCAGTGTTTATTTCAGCTTTGCACATACTGTATAATGATATAGTATATCTGGAACTGCACACATTTAGAGACCATAATTATAGCAATGCTGCACTTCACTCCCTTATTTGCTAAGCTTAGTTGAAAACTGAAGCTAAGGGGAGTCAGAGTCTACCAGTTTATTCCACAAATGTATCCCAGTTAGAAAATAAATAATTACAACAACATAATGCTTTTAAAAAGAAGTGAAATTGCTGTAGTTTTCATCCCAATAGAATTCGATGCCCACTCAGGTAGAAAGCAGCAAAATGGGGGTTTTCATTTGATTTGTATTGCCATTCAAGGAAGCAGTTTGGGTTAAGTCTTTTGGTTTCTATTAATGTTACTCTGTTACAATTAGGGATGGATGGGCCTCAGTTTGGCTGCCTCTTCACATTTCATACCCTCCATAAAATGTTTTGGGCTCAGAGAAATTCAGAATGTACTTTGTCCTAAACACTCTTTCTTTTCATTTTTAAGTGACTGTAAACATTTACCTCAGCTTCAGATTCATTTGCACTTAGCTCATCAAAACTTTTCACAGCCTAACTCTGCATGTACTAAAATAAAACCAAACACTCTTGCTTATAAAAGACACTGAATTCCAGAATCACTCTGCAGATTCTATCAGGCACTTTCATCTTAGAAGCACGAAGTCATGTTTTGCTAAATATAATTGGATTAAAATATCCACTAGGTTTTCATTCCCTCTGAGCTTCCCCGTCCCATCCCAGCCCCAGGGAGCTGCTGGGCCCTTGCCTTTCCAGCCTGCATGGCTCTTGGTCCCATGATTCCATGGTTAAAGCCCAGTAGATTCAAAACTCATCATCTCCCTCCCAAATCTGTTTTCCCTTCTGAGTTCATCGTCAGGAAATGGCACCACCTTCCCCTGCCCTACCCAGAACCCAGAACGGAGAGAAGTCAAACTTCACCTCCCACCATCTTGCCAAATCCTATTCATTCATCTCCTAGGGTTCAAATTTGCTTTCCCTTTTGCTGTCCCAGTCTACACAGCATCATTTCTGGTCCATATTTGTGCAGTTGATGTAGTTTTGGAAAGTAGGTGAGGTCCGGAGCCAAAGATGAAGAAAGAATTCTTAAGACGTCTTTGGTGCAAAAAGATGACTTTATTAAAGCACGAGGACAGGACCCTTGGGCAGAAAGCTGCAGTGAGGTTCTGAGGAGTGGTGATTGTATATCTTCAGGCTGGGAGGGGTTTAGGGATAGCATAAGCCTCCCAGGTATTTTGGAAACAAGGTTTCCAGGATCCCGAGGGGGCTAGCTATTGTTGGGAAAGGTCATTTTTTATTGTTTAGTAAACCCTCAGTCATGAGACCCTTCAGATGTATATCAGTGGGCCAAATGCTTGGAGATTGATTCTTAAAGTGTAACTTGGAGGGGGAAGGGAGCGGAGAAAAAGGGAGCCTCCAAAGGAATTTCTGTGTTTAGAGTAGACTCACAGGATCCTGGAGGGCTGGGGCTAAGATGGCCTTTTGCCTTTAGCTAATTGTTAACATCAAGGCAGCTGAGCTCCCAGAGGAAGGCCACTCTGCCAGTTTCGAGGACTTGTCAATGGGCTGTAAATACATAAGGAAATTTAATAATTTTCTTCTGCCTTAGTTTCCCACATCACAGTGACTTCCTAAAGTTACTTGGTCTGCCTCTAGACTCATTCCCCAATCCCTTGCTCACTCAAAACCAGAGTGATCATTTCCAAAGGGAAAAATGTGATCCACCTGAATTCCCTTCTCAAAACCTTTCCATGGTCTCCCATCACTTGTGGAAATTTCCGAGTGGATTTTACCAGGCCCTTCTTAACCTGCTTCTATCTTCCCCTTCACTCTTCTTTGCTCCTCCCTGCCTGGCTCTCACAAAAGCAAGGGAATTGCCCTCAGTTACTCAAGCCTGAGCTGGTATTTCTTTCCTCCAGGCTTTCTAGCTGTTTAGCATGATAATAGCTATGCTATGTCAACTGTTTTATCACAAACCTGGCACTGTTCTAAATACAGTCAGTTCTGCTGTAAGATGATATTTACATTGTAAAAAATCACCATGCTGCGCAAAATCATGCAATGGAAATCCTTATGGAAAAGATGGAGTTGGGGGTGTATCACTCAAAAAAAAAAAAATTAGCGGCACAGCGAACGTTGACATCTATTAGATGGCTAGGAAACACATAAATACTAGTATATATATTTTTGGTCTTCCTCACTGATTCCTAGCAGTGAGGTTTTAGAGCTCCTAAAACTCTTGGAATTTCCTGAGAGATAGGAGTGAGGGGAGTATCTTTTGTTATTCACAAGCCCCTTTCAGGGGTTTATGCTAATGAGGTCACTCTTGAGGATGGAGGCTTGGTTATCGGAGGACACAGCTACGTGCATGTGATTAGAGGAATGGAACTTTTAGCTCCCAGCTCCTGACCTTTGGGGAGGGATTAGGACTGGAGACTGGGTCAATGGCCAATGGCCAATGGTTTTACTTTCTCAAGTGATTTGAATGTGCAGCCAGGGTTGGGGATCCCCTTGGAACAATGCTGACCCTGCAGGGGGGAAACATCAGATTGCAGCATGCTGTGGGAGCCAGGAAGGTCCTTAGCATCTCCACCAGCATTTGGACGAGTTGGCCTTGAGCTCTCTGGCCCCGGACGGACGTCAGTGAACCCGTGATCAGTAAGACCACACCAAGGAGAAAGCAATTCACAGCACCACATCATTAAACTAGATTCGAAGTATTTCCATAATCTCCTCAAACCAGATTTTCTATTATGAATTGAAGGTACTATGGTCCAAATTTATTTTTGTGAATTCCAAAATATTCTCATCTCAGAACAAGAAAATCGGTGTTAGACTACCTTTTAAGTAGGTGCAGAAGTGTCAGATGCATGGAAGGATTTTAAGAACTGTGACAGGAGTACCATTGGGGGATGAGTGTAAAACAGACAAATCGATCAGCACAGCATTACTTTCTATGATGGTTTAAAAGCTTAAGAATCGAGGTAAGCTCATGACACCGGGTTAATGGGGCAACTGCCACAGAATGTATCATAAATTACTAACTTTTTCTATTCAGCAAGATGAAGCAGTCAGAGGACAGTGTTTTCCAATGTATATTTCATGAAATACTTATTTCTTAAAATTTTATAGGAAGTGTTAGGTGACATAAAATGAGACAGGTTTCTTTACTGTTGGATTAAGTTTTCAGTCTTCATTACGAAGATGTATGTGGTGAATCTCTACGAAGGAGATGACAATAAACTATGTTTTCAAAATTTCTCTTTTGTTCTCTTTTTCTCTTTCTCTCTCTATAGATGTGTATTTCCAAAAAACCATACTTTCAGAAATCCCAGCAGAGAGGACTGGGGAAATTAGAACCAATCAGTTCCATCTTTCTCAAAACTACTTCTACCTATTTCAAATATTTGGTTATACTCTATGCCTTACGTCATTTTCCCTGCTACTGAGTTGTGGACTTCACGGGGGTGTCGACAAGGCCAAGTTCTGCAGTACCAAAGAGTGAAAGCAGAAGAAGAAGAGACAGAAGAGCAGGAGAAAGTGAGAGCCGTAAGCCAATTTATGCCCATCTTTTTAACAAGTCTGAAACACAAAGGTATCTCTGGGAAAGGACTTGGGACAGGGGCCAGCAAGGAACAGGAGGAGCCTTTGCCAGCATATGAGACTCCATCCCGCCTGTGTCTCAGCAGTCACTTTGACTGGGAATGCTAAGGACTCAGCCACCACCTCCCCCACCAAAACCCAGACTGAGACCACTGCCCACACATAGAACCAGGGGGATGGGCTCCTGGGCTTGCCAGGTCTCCTAGCCCTTGCTGCCCTTGGAGGGATGGGTTTTGTGGAGGACTGTCCCAGGTTGTGCCTGGACCTTCTTCATGGAGCAGGGAGGCTGGCTTCTGAGGCCAAATGGCTGGTTGGGAGGGACCTTGCTCTTTTCACGTACTCTACCCATCCCCTTCACCAGCAAATGCTCTTCTTTCCTAAAGAGACTTTGAGATGAAACAGTGCATGAATCAATAAAGAAGTATAATGCAAAAACTGAAAAAAAAAAAAAAAACTTTTCATTTGCATCTCAAATTAACACACGAATGTGTATGCTGACGTAAATGAATAAGATATTTATCCATGTGCAAAAGAGTAATCTCTCTGCCCACTGATAAAAATAACCCAAGACCCAATTCTACAGTAATCATGGGCACCTGGTCCTCAGACTTGGCTATATCTGGGCCCATGGTGGATCTCTGAAGGTTGATTTTTAGGGCTGTCATTGTTTTTGTGACTTATGATACTTCCCATCTCCAATACAGAGCCTCTGTGCTTCCTCTCACCTTTTGAACAGGTGCTATGCAATTTAAAAATCACCCTGAATAGTAAAATGGACAAATGAGTTCTCTGTGAGCATGAAAGATAAATTGGTAAATGGACTAGCCTAGTCTGGGAGCCAGAACTTCAATGAATTTTTCAGCTTCAAATACAACTAATGCTATTTCACAGTGAGTTATTCTTCTTGGTTTCATTTTAGTAGTATGAATCCTGAATTTAAAATTAGCATGAAAAAGCACTTTCTTGTAGATAGATTCCTATTTCGGGCTGCTTTAAAGCTGCAAAAGCTTTGGTTCAGCGAGTGCCAACCACATAAAAGTAACACCCTCGGGGGCAAAGAATGTTCCTTTCTTCCTCGCAAACTTTGGACTGCTGGGTCCCCCCAAAACTGCCAAGGAAAAGAAATCTTTTCTTCCCAGGGAAAAGGAAATTCTAGAGTAAAGAGTAACCATTTAAATAAGGACCTGTTAAGTCTTCTCATTAAAGTCAGAGGGCTGAATCCTTTCAAGGAGGGAGTGCAGAGTCTGGCCACTGTTCAGTTTGCTCTTTGCCGGAGCCTCGTAGGAAAATGTGTCCTCTCTAAGGCAAGGGACTAACAGTCTCTGCCCGTGCAGCCAGAGGATGGAACTGAGCTGTCTCTTATTCATATGTGCTCTCCAGAATGCCCCCAAAGCCTCTCTAGACTCTATAAAATAAGAACAAAATAAATATACATACAGCAATGAATGAAGAGAAAATAGAAAGCCAGTCGAGATGATGAATAAATCGCAGGGCTCATTCTTTGAGAGGACCAATATGCAAACAATGAATCATGGAACACTACATCAAAAACTAATGAAGTACTGTATGGTGACTAACATAACATAATAAAAAATAAAAAGAAGACCAATAAAACACAAATGCCATAAATAATCACAGTCCTGATCAGATGTTGCCTCCTCAGAAAAGCCTTCTTTGACTTCCCTAAAGTAATTCCTAATTCCACTTGTCTTCATCACTATCTTACTCGTTTGCGTTCCTTTATTTTCTTCTGAGCACTCAGGTTCCATTGTGTATCTACTCATTCCTTTGTTTTGCCCACCCCCCCCGTTCTCTTTTGCAGTCTGATCTCCACATTGGAAAGACCTTTTTCTGTTTTGCTCCAAAAGATATCCTCAGCACCTATGAATTTCTGTGCATGGAATGTAGTAGGAGCTCAATGATTATTGTTCACTAGGTGGATAATAAAGAAGGAAATGAAAACACCATATGCTCAATGAAAAACATGAGAAAAAATATGTATGTAATCTTGATATACATAATCTATCTGTAGCTACATATAGATATGGAATATATATATAGAGAGAGAATTTATATATACAAAATCTTGGGAAAATTAGCTAAAAATATATAAAACAATAAATGTCTGTATATATTAGTTATACTTTACTTCAATAAGTTATACTTTATATCATGTTCGTTACATGTTAGTTACACTTTACATCAGTAAGTCCCAGATAAATTAAAGATGATAATGTTAAATAAAATACAAGAATGAAATATATAACCATATAAACTTGGGTCCTGAGTTGGGAAAAGTTTTTATAAAAATGATCACAGAACAAGCATAATGGAAAAGATTGGTAGTTGTGCATGTCTTCAAACAACAACAAAAAAACCCCAATGTTTAGAAACAAATGAACTAGAGGGGCACCTGGGTGGCTCAGTCAGTTAAGTGACTGACTCTTGATTTCGGTTCAGGTCATGATCTCAGGGTTGTGAGATCAAGCGCCGCATGGGGCTCTGTGCTCAGCAAGGAGTCGGCTTGATATTCTCTCTCTCCCTCTCCTTCTGCCCCTTCCCTCCCGTTTGTGCACTCTCTCCCTCTCTCTCCCTACAAAAAAAAAAAAGAGAGAGAGAGAGAGAAAAGAAGAAACAAATGAACTAGGAAAATTTTGTAACATACATTATAAACAAAGGATTTGCATCTTAGTATAAAAGAACTTTAAAATTCAAGCAAAAGATGAGTGATGGTCACTAGACTTATTGTGGGGATCATTTTGTAAAGTTTAAAAATATTGAATCACTATGATGAACACCTGAAACTAAGATATTGTATGTCAATTATACTTCAATTTTTAGAAAGTGCACCTTTTCAAAATAGACACAAGGTATAGGCAAGCAATTTACCAAAAAAAAAAAAAAAAAAAAAGTAGATGGCCGATAAACATGTGAAAATGCCCTTGCTCCAGTTAGCATAGAAATGCAAGCTCCATGTAACCTCACTTTCACCTGTTATAATGGCCCAAAGGATAGCTAGTAAAGTCTAATAGTCTTGGTGAAGATGCCGAATACTGATGATGGCTTGGCAAACTGAGCCTTTCTGGAAGAGTCTCACAATGAGACAGAGAGAGAGATAGACCATGCGCACAAGTATGCACAAGTCGGGGGAGGGGCAGAGAGAGAGAGAAAGAGAGAGAGAGAATCCTCGAGAAGACTCTCTGCTGAGCCTGGAGCCTGACGTGGACCTTGATCCCCGGACCCTGAGATATATAAGAGAAACGAAGAGCTGGCTACTCAACCAACTGAGCCACCACAATTTATATATATATATATATATAATAAATCTTTAAAATGAGAGTAACTGTTACAACAGTAGTTTTGCCTCTCAAAATTTATTGTAAGAAAAATGCCAAGGAAATATGCCAAGATTTAGTCACAGAGATGATAATAACAATGCTGTTTATTCTCACCCTAAATTAGAAACAAACTAAATATCTATCAATTTCAAATTCATTAAGTTTATCCACATAATTTATACAGTAGTTAAAAACAGTTATGGACTAGGCATTAGTTGACATTGAAGGACTATTCTTTTTTTTTTTTTTTTAAGATTTTTTGTTTATTTATTTGAGGGAGAGAATGAGATAGAGAGAGAGAGCATGAGAAGGGGGAGGGTCAGAGGGAGAAGCAGACTCCCTGCCGAGCAGGGAGCCCAATGCGGGACTCGATCCCGGGACTCCAGGATCATGACCTGAGCCGAAGGCAGTGACTTAACCAACTGAGCCACCCAGGCGCCCCTATTCTTAATATTATTAAGGGCGATATGGACTGTGGTCATGTTTTCTTTTAAAGTTCTTATCTGTTAGAGATACATTCAGAAATAGGTGAAATGATATCATGTCTTCACTTGGATTGGTTTTAAAATACCCCATCCTTTCCCATTTAAAAAAGTAGGTGGGTGGGAGAGAGGAGAAAACAAATCATGACTCAGTACTGTGTGACTTTGGGCAAGTAACTTAACCTCTCTGTGCTTAACTCTCATGTGACATGAAGTCAATAATAAAACGTCTTCAATTGTTGTGGTGGTTGAATAAAACAATGCAGGTATCATGTTTCCCACAGTGTCTGGCTCAGAGTCAGATGCTTTCCCAGGATGTGGAACATATCAGATCATAGCGGGTGCTCAGAGGTGCTTGGAGAACTTAAGAGGCCCTTAGCCAACATTACATTACCACTGTGGTTTTGAAAGGTTAGCTCTCTCTTCCAATGCCTGAATTTTGATGGTGCAGGGCTAGGGACACCTGGGTAACAGCAGTATGGAGAACCCCATGCTGCTGGGAGAGAACCAGATGCCAGCAAAGAGAACTACTTAATGGGTAAGAGAATACCTTCTGGAGGAGAAGAAAAAATGCTTCTTCCAAAATTTTGCTGGAAGTTTCCTCTGGTGCCTGTAATAACTCAAAAGGCAGAATTGAGGGAGGGGGCCAGTCCAGAGACTGACTTCAGATCCTGCCCTCTGAGCCACTGGCTCCTTCCCTGGAAGCCCCCTTACTCATTCTTGATTTTCCTTCCTGAGCATCATGTTCATTTTGGTAGGAACTTCCTGCCAAATGCAAAAGACTCACTAGTGTGGGGATTAACTGACATGGGCTCTTCAGCTTGGAGGTACCCAGAGGGCAATCCTAGTGCACAGGTGTTTTCCAAGGCCCTGCAGGGAAATTTATCCTGCAGTTATTTTCCAGCTGAGGTCAACATCTGGAGTCTCTGATCCCTCTCTCTTCCAGTCAGATCCTCAGGGGGGCCACCTGTGGCTTAATCAATGAACAGAGTTATAGAGTGGGATGGGAGGGTCAATAAAGGGTAGAGAAGAAAATGTTCTTGGTGTGCTTCAAATTACACTTAATAAATCACAAAGTGCAGTGATGAGCTGAGAATAGAAGAGGTCTAAATTATTCTTTCTTCCTAAAACATTCAAACTAATCTTTGAAGCACTGAGTAACCAGACAGACCCTTGTGGCTTCTAACACAGGCTTTAAAATAAGACATGATGAAAGGAAAAATTCGGTTCTTTCAGTTCTTTGTGGATATACTACATATCCTCAGCATGAAATCACTATTTCTTTCATGAATGAATATTGCCATCTCAACCTAGTTGCCTGTCATAGAAGCAACACTCCACAGCTTTTCGCTTTTTAATCATTCCCTTATTTAGGCACATTTCTTTAAATCAGAAGGAAGGTTTCACTTTTACAAATAATCTGGGAATGTGATGTTCACAAATATTGTTCTGTTTCCAGTCTTCCATCGATATCCTCCATTACTGCAGCCACATCCTTAATGTGTAGAGGATGAGTAGCAAGGACCCTGGGAATATCCAGTTGTAAGGAAATTGATGCAAAAACTATGGTCATCCAGAAATACTGGTGATAGTTTGGACAATATAATCAAGGGTAGTGTGTTAGTTTGCTTGGGCTGCCATAACAAAGTACCACAGACCAGGTGGCTTCAACAAACAGAAATTGATTTTCTCATAGCTCTAGAGGCTAGAAGTCCAAGATCAAGGTGTTAGTAAGGGTGATCCCTTCTGAGGCCTCTCTCCTTGGCTTACACATGGCTGTCTTCTTCTTCCAAGACCCATGCCAGCTTGGTCTTCCCTCTGTGTATGTCTGTCTCCTAATCTTCTCTCCCTACAAAGACACAGTCATATTAGACTAAGGGCTCACTCAGACAGCCTTATTTTACCTTGATTACCTCTTTAAAGGCCCTATCTCCAAATACAGTCACGATATGGAATATGCGGGGGCAGGGGTTAGGAATAACATAAGAAAATTCAACATAAGAATTTTGGGAGGGCACAATTCAACCCATAATACTCAACCTTCTTGCCCCAAAATTCATGTCTTTTTCATATGCAAAATACATTCACCCCATTACAACAGCCCCCCAGATGAACCTATTCTAGTAACAGCTTGAAGTCCAAAATCTTAACTAAATATCATCCAAATAAGATATGGGAGAGACTCAAAGTATGATCCATCCTGAGTCAAAATTCGTTTCAGGCTGTGAACCTATGAAACCAGAAGGCAAAGTTATCTGCTTCCAAAATACAATGGTGAGACAGGCATAAGATAGATAAAATGCAGACTTTTAGGTTTTGATCCAAGAATATGAAGTTCAGGTGCCTATTTACAGACCTGGCAAGTATGATTTTCCAAATCACCACTGTGGAAAAGCACTCTGTGTAACTGAATCCCTTCCTGCAAATCTGGGGAAAATTATATTTCCGGTGACACTTGGCGCATCCTTCAGCTACTAATTGCCTACTCATTCAGCGGTTCTCCAATTCTCCAGTTAAAATCCCCAATCTGTTGTCTTGAAGATGCAGGCAGGAAGTGTTGCAGCAGGGAAATTAGAAAAAATGCAAAGGAGTTAAAATGAGGTCTGATTCATGCCATTAGAAAAATGTGAGTCAGTAGGAGGTAAAACTAAATTGTAAGAACCCTGAGGTTAGCAAGTCTCAGAGGCTCGGTGCATCAGAGTACAATCATCTCATTAGGTAGCAAATCATGCCAATGAATTAATTAACATCGTCATCGCTTACTAATATGAAAAGAACCTCAAGAAAGCTCTTTCATCATCTTCAGCAATCCAAATCTCTAAAAGTTTAGATTCATCTTCATTCCAAGTGTTCCTTCAAGTAGAATCCAAACCACAAGCTAATATTGGCCACTCATAAAGCTGAGCCAGGGACGGGGGTCATCTGTATTTGAGTGATGAATGTGCATGTTGCAGGAGATCTATAAGTGAGTGGAATTACTGAATATTAGAGGCAAGAAGAAATTTAGAAGTTGTCCAACTGAATATTGTCACTTATCAGATGAATCTCAAGTTTAGGAAAGTGAAGTTCCTTGCCTAGGCCACCCAGGAGATATAGGAATTCTTCACTATGTTCAACATTGTCCCAACTGAACTGACTCTATACCACAGAATACAAAGCATTTTGTCTTTTGTGGGGTTTACTTGGTGTTTCTTTTTAATTATGAAGAAGATATATCTGATAGTTCTTTATTTCTAGAGGCCAGAAAGACAGGTCAAGGTTTTTAGCCAAAGAAAAAAAATTATATATAAAATTATATATATTTATATATTCTATATATATATAAAATACATATTTATATATGTTCAGGTGTGTGTTTTATATATATATTTTTATATATATTTATATTTATATGTCTATATATTTGGGTATCCATTATAAAAGGATCAGCCAGTTTTCAGCCTTGGAAAAAAAACACCTTTCTTTTGCTGAAATAATTTTTCAATATAAAAGGGAAGTAGGGAAGGGAGAAAGAGTTGCACTTGGAATAAACAGACCACAGCTTGAATTTGCTTATGTCCCTTTTTCAACACTGTGCTCTAGAACAGTATCAGAGTTGTTTTAGGGATTAAATGGCTGACACTCAAAGTGCCTACATAAGTGCCTGGCAACCTGGTAGGCAATTAACAATTCCCCACACAACAAGTATCTATTGTGCTTCTGGGGAAGACTGTGGAGTCAGCACGATCCTCCCTCCAAGTCCTCTCTGCCAGTACTGCTGGACAAGTGGTATGGAACAATTAGGGGGAATTGCCTGAGGGTTGGATCCTAGAGAAGGAGGCCACATCCTCATCACAAAGTTGAAGAACTGGTTTTAGATTTCATGCCTATGGAGTTGATCAACTGATTAGCAGATCTTCATATTGAGATAATGGCTAGAGGTAGCAGAATGAAAGTGGATACCAGCAGAAGCTCTCTTATAGTTGCTAACATGAAGGAATAAGAAGTGGGGGCATGGACTGACTGTTGTCACCAAGATGGCAACATAAGCTGTTCCTGAATTTGCTCCCAAGAAGAAGAGGAAGTAACCACTATTCAAGAACAAGATGTCACTGAGAGAATTCTAGAACACAGTGGTGAAGCCGAAGCATCCCCTGTACCACACAAAGAACAAGACAGACTGCATTATAAGGATAAGAGAAGCAGCTCGATGTTGACCAGCATAGCACCATGCAGAGAGGTCTTCCTTGAGCCTATAGTTTTTCCAGTTGGAAAAAATGGGGGAAAACCAACTTCCCTCAGCATTAGAGTCACTTTGCAGAAGCCCCTGCTTTGATCTCACACCATGGGGATTGCAGGGGAATCTGGGGGCTCAACTACTGGGAATCTCACTGTGGCAGAGAAAGGGGGAGGGGTTTGCAATAACCAGCACATGGATCTTGGCAGACCAAATTTATCCCTGCAGTGTCCAAGTAGTAATACCAACCAGCAACTTTGCTCATCTATGGAACTGGATTGGGATGCAGTCTGACCAGGGAATCAGGTGGGATGGAGATCTGCCAATATGGATACTGACCAGAGAATCCAGAGCCTACCCTGCAGTCTCACTTGGGTAGGGAACCAAGCCCGGAGTCTTATCCAACTGTTCTCGGCCACTGGCACACACCCCCATTCCTGTTCTTGGAGCTTGACCAGTTGCCTTGCCCCCAAATAGACTATAATAGCAGGCCCCATCTGCCCAAAGACATTACCGGCAAACACATCCAGAAACCCAAACTGAGCCAACTGGTGATGAACTGTCTCTGCAAAGCAAACCTTTAAAGCCTGGAAGAGGAGTCCCATTACTCAAATGCACAGATACCAATGTAAGGAATCAAGGATCACAAAAAATCTGGCAAATATGACACCACTAAAGGAAACTAAAAAACTCCAGTAATTTATCTTAAAGAAATGGAGATTTATGATCTGTCAGACAAAGATTTCAGAATAATCCTCTTAAGGAAGTTTCATGAACTATAGGAAAGCACAGGTAGAAAAACAATGCATGAACAAAAAGAAGTTTGGCAAAGAAATAGCAACCATCAAAAACAAACAAACAGAAATCCTAGAGTTGAATATCCATAACTGAACTGAAGAATTCAATAGAGAGTTTCAAAAGTAGACTTGATCATACAAAAGAATCAGTGACCTGGAGAATAAGATGTCGGAAATTACCTAATCAGTGGAGCAAAAAGAAAAAAATGAATAAAAAAGAGTAAAGAAGCCCATAGGAATTATAGGACATGATGAAAAAAATCAATATTTTCATTATGGGAATTTCAAAAAGATAAGAGAAAGGGACAGAAAATATATTTAAAGCAAAAAATAGCTAAAAACTTCTCAAACCTGGAGAGAGAACTAGACCTCCAAATACGTGGGGCCCAAAGGACTCCAGATAGGTTGAACCTAAATAGGGCTACACTAAGACACATTATAACTAAGCTGTCAAAAATCAAAGACAAAGAAAGAATTTTAAGAACAGCAAGAGAAAAGAGAGAAGTTACAGGAAAGTGATCCCCTAAAAGATTATTGATAGACTTCTCAACAGAAACATTTTAAATCAGGAGAGAATGGGATGACATACTCAAAATATTGAAAGAAAATAACTGTCAACCAAGAATCTCATACTGGATGAAGCTATGCTTTAGACACAAAGAGAGATAAAGACTTTCCGAAACAAACAAAAGCTGTGAGAGTTCATTACCACCAGACCTGCCTTACAAACAATTCTAAAGGGAGTTCTCTGAGTGGAAGTAAAACAACACTAATTAACATCATAAAAATATAAAAAGGCGATGTAAATCTCACTTGTAATGGTAAATATATAGCCATAGTTAGATTCTGCAATATGATAATAGTAGTGCATATAATTCACTTACAATTCTATTTTTAAAGTTAAAAAAAGTGAACATAGCAAAAATAACCATAAGTACAATAATCTGTTATTAGTTACACAATTAAAAAAAAAAGCATGTAAATTATAACAGCAATAACCTAAAACATGAGGCAGAGAAGTAAAAGTGTAAAGTTTATGAATTCTATTGAAGTTAAGTTGCTGTAAGTTTCAAATAAGGTGTTATAAATGTAAGATGTTTCATGTAAGCTTCATAGTAACCACAAGGGGAAATTCTATAGTAATTACAGAAAAGAGCACGATAAAGAAGTCAAAGCATACTGATACTAAGTGGCATACAAACACAAAGACAGCAGGATAAGAAACAAGGAGCAATAGATCTACAAAACAACCAAAAAACAATTAACAAAATGGCAATAATAAGTTTTTACCTATCAACAATTACTGTAAACATAAAAGAAATGGGGCGCCTGGGTGGCTCAGTTGGTTAAGCGACTGCCTTCGGCTCAGGTCATGATCCTGGAGTCCCTGGATCGAGTCCCGCATCGGGCTCCCTGCTCGGCAGGGAGGCTGCTTCTCCCTCTGACCCTCCCCCCTCTCAAGTGCTCTCTCTCATTCTCTCTCTCTCAAATAAATAAATAAAATCTTAAAAAAAAAAAAGAAATGAATTCTCCAATTAAAAGATATTAAATGGCTAAATGGATAAAATAAAAAGATCCAACAATATGCTGCTTCCAAGCCTTAAAGACACACATAGACTTGAGAGTGAAAGGATGGAAAAAGACATTTCAAGCAAATGGTAACCAAAAAACAGCAGGGGTAGCTATACTTATATCAGATAAAATAGACTTTAAACGAAAAATGGTAAAAAGAGAAAAAGAAGATCATTATATAATGATAAAGGGGACAATACATAAAAAAGATATAGCAGTTTAAAATATTTATGTGTCCAACATGGAAGCATCTAAATATATAAACCAAAAATTAACAAAGCTAAAAGAAGAAATAAACAGTAATACAACAATATTTGGGAACTTTAATACCTCACCCTCAGCAATGGATAGATCATCCAGGCAGAGAATCAATAAGGAAATATGGATTTGAATAACACTATGGTCCAAGTGGGACTAACAGACATGTACAGAACATTCTATCCAACAGTAGCAAAATACACATTCTTCTCAAGCATACATGGAACAGTTTCTAGGACAGACCATATATTAAGCCACAAAACAAGTCTTAACAAATTCAAGAAGATTGAAATCATATCAAGTATTTTCTCTGACCATGGTGGTATGAAACTAAAAATCAATAGCAAGCGAAAACTGGAAAAATCACAAACACATTGAAATTTAACACCATTCTCCTTAACAACCAATGGATCAAAGAAGATACTAGAAGGGAAATAAAAAAGTTTGCATTTATAAATTTTCTTGAGACAAACAAAAATTGAAATACAATGTATCAGAACTTACCAGATACAGCAAGGATACTCCTTGAGGGAGGTTCATAGCAATAAACTCCTACATTAAGGAGCAAGAAAGATCCCAAATAAACAACCTAATTCTATGCCTTGAGGAATTAGAAAAAGAACAAATTGAGCCCAAAATTAGCAGAAAAAAAGGAAATAATAAGTATTAGAGCAGAAATAAGTAAAATAAAGAACAGAAAAATAGAAAAGATTAACAAGCTAAGAGTTTGTTCTTTAAATATATAAACAAAATTGACAAAACTTCAGTTAGATTAACCAAGACAAAGAGAGAAAGGACATGTATCAACAAAAGTATAAATGGAAGAGACATTATAACAGATATCACAAATATTCAAAGGATCATAAGATGTTCCTATGAACAACTATAAGCAAAGAAACTAGATAACATGGAAGAAATGGAAAAAATTCTTAGAAACATACAACTTACCAAGACTGAATCAGGAAGAAGAGAAAAATCTGAATAGTACAATTATTAATAAGGAGATTGAATCAACAATCAAAAATCTCCCAATGAAAAAAAGCCCAGGACCAGATGGCTTCAATGGTGAATTTTACCAAACATTTAAATGAGAATTAACAGCAATCCTCTTAAACTCTTCCAAAAATTGAAGAGGAAAGAACAGTCCTAAACTCATTTTACAAGACCAAGATCATCCTTATACCAAACCCAAAAACACTATTAGAAAAGAAAACTACAGGCCAATATTCCTGATGAATATAAATGCAAAAATTCTCAATAAAATATGAGCAAACTGAATTCATTACTACATTAAAAGGATCACACACAATGATTAAGTGGGCTTTATCCTGGGATGCAAAGGTAATTCAACATACCCAAATCAATCAATGTGATATCTAATATTAATAGAATGAAAGAAAAGAATCTTTTAATCATCTCAATATACAGAAAGAGCATTCAACAAAATTTAACATCTATTCATGATAAAAACTTTCAACAAATTAGGCAGAGAAGGAACATATCTCAACATAATACAGGCTCTATATGACAAGCTACCAACTAACATCATACTCAATAATGAAAGCTTTTCTTCTACAATCAGGAAAAAGACAAGGGTGCCCACTCTTACCACTCCTATTCAACATAGTACTAGCCATCTTAACTAGAGCAATCAGGCTAGAAAAAGAAATAAAAGTTGTCAGAATTGGGGGGGAAAAAAAGTAAAAATATCTTTGTTTGCAAATGTATGATTTTATATAGAGAAAATCCTAAAGATTCAATCAAAAAACTGTTAAAGCTAATCAATGAATTTAGTAAACTTGCAGCATACAAAATTAACATACAAACACCAGTAGTGTTTCTATACACTAACAATGAATTTTCTGCAAAAGAAATAATCCCATTTACAATAGTATCAAAAACAAGAAAATACTTAGGAATAATTTTTTAAAGATTTATTTATTTATTTATTTATTTTGAGAGAGAGAGAGAGAAAGCAAGTAAGCAGAGGGAGAGAGAGAATCTCAAGCAGACTCCATGCTGAGTGCAGAGCCTGACGGCTTGATTTCAGAACCCTGATATCATGGCCTGAGCTGAAATCAAGAGTCAGACGCTTAAACCGAGCCACCCAGGTGCCCCAGGAATAATTTTACCTAAAGAGGCGAAAGGCCTCCACTCTAAAAGCTACAACTGATGAAAGAAAGCTAAGACACAAATAAATGGAAAGGTATCTCATGTTCACAAATTGGAAGAATTAATATTGCTAAAATGTCAATACTACTAAAAGCTACCCATAAGCTTGATGCAATCCCTATCAAGATTCCAATGGCATTTTTTTGCAGAAGTAGGGTGGAAGAAAACCCTAAAATTTATATAGAACCACAAATGATCAGAAATAGCCAAAGCAAATTTTGAAAAAGAAAAACAAAGCAGGAGGTACCACACTTTCTGATTTCAAGCTATACTATAAGTTATATTTATCATAACAGGAAGGTACTGGCATAAAAACAGACAAATAGACCAATGGAACAGAATCAAGAGTCCAGAAACAAACCCAAGCATCAACAAGGAGTGCAAATAATGCCATACATGACCAGTAGCTTTAGCATAAAACTGTTACCACCTTCAAATTGCGTACAAGCAGGAAAATAAATACCAAATTCCAACAAAGCTTGAGCTCTAGCTGCTACTCCAAGCAACAAAACCTCCTTCTCCCTACTCACTCTCCAAGAAAGAAAAGACCCCTACACTAAGTATTAAAATATCCAGGTCAGCCTGAGACTTGGAAGTTCATAGCACCAGCTGCAGGAATGTGGTTTGAAAGTGAAATGTGGTGGCAGCTTCACAGAAGCTTTGTGTCTGCGAGAGGAGATAGAGATAAAGAACCCCACCCCCAGTAGATGTGACAATGAAGGGAAAGAAAGAAGAGAGGAATTTAAAGATATTGCAGAAATGAAAAGCATGACAACATTGCCCTTCCCCTTCCCAATGTTATGTGTTAAAGGAAGTACATTTTATTATTCTGGCTATAAAATGCCCAGGAGTAAGAAATATCAGACCAACTTTACACATAGTTACTGAAAGGAGAAAAGAGAAAATGGAAATTATCCCCCCAAATCAGTGAAAAAAGCAGAAAAAAGAATTAACACAATATTCCAAACTGAACTAAATGTCTTCAAACAGGTATCTAGAGATATTTTTAAATACAAACATGCAAACAAATATGAATGTACAAAACACAGAAAGAAATGGAACAAGAGCTAATCAAGGTCAGTAAAGAAATTAAAGAAAATGCAAAAAAAAAAAATCAACTCAGAAATGAAGAGTACGTGGTGACTGTAGTTAATAATACTGTCCTATATACTTGAAATTTACTAAGAGAGTAGATTTAGGTGTTCTCACCACAATGTGATGCATGTACCATCATCGTACAAGTACATCTTAAATATATAATTTTTATTTGACAGTTCTACCTCAATAAAGCTGGGGGGGGGGAGGAATAAAGAATAAATTCCAAAGCCCTAGTGGAATAAAGTCAAATAAAAATTTAATAAGGGTTAATGAAGAAAGGCATGAATATATCTAAGACTAAAAATGAGATAAAGGGGTAAAAGGGAGTGAGGAGAAAGTGGTTGAAAATAAGACTGAAAAAAAGATTCAACATACGTAAGAGGAGGCCCTGAAAAAGAAAACTGGAACAAGAAAACAGAACTAATATTTAAAATTATAATTCAAGAAAACTTTTCAGACACCAAAGAAAACAAATGTACACATTGAAAGGGCATACCATATACCTAAGAAAACTGATTCTGAACAATCAAATTTGAGGCATATTGTAGAAAGTTAATTAGATCTTAAAGGCAATGAAAAAATCCTCCAAGCATCCAGACAAAAAGCCCAAACAACTTATAAGAAGAAACTTAGGTTGGCGTGACACTTCTCAAGAGAAACATATAAAGCACAGAATTGGTGAAGCAGCATATTCAAGAAACTCAAAAAAATACAGTGAGAAGCCAAGGATTTTATATCCAGCTAAATTTGAAGTATCAATGCTATGGATAACTGTTTTTGTTTTTGTCTTTGCTTTTTTAGAGAGCGAGTGGGCAAGGGCAGAGGGAGAGAGAGAATCTTAAGCAGACTCCACACCCAGCACAGAGCCCAACTTGGGGCTTGATCTCTGAGATCATGACCTGAGCTGAAATCAAGACTTGGATCTTAACCGACTGAGCTACCCAGGTGCCCCCTATGGATTACTGTTTAAACCCTCAAGTCCTTAGGGAATGCTGTACTCATAAGCCCTTCTGGAAAAATCTATTAGGGGAGGAACTTCACCCTACCAAGAAATGACCGGGGAATCTTGGGGAAAAAAAAAAAAAAGATGGTGAGCAATTAACGTATTTATTTGAATATCTAAAACTAAAAGAAGGAGTGAAGACATGGATGGAGGGATATTATACAAATATTACATGTTCTGATAAAATGGAAATTATGTGACTAAAATAAAAGTGAGGAAAAGGAATGTAAAAAGTAAAATAAGAGCATTAATTGATGTACAGGGAATCCATGAGAGTTAAAAGGTACCCTTTAACACTCACCTGATGGGCAAGACCAACCCCCTCCCCCGCCACAAGATACCCATGCCTGAATTCTGAGGTCTGTGACAATCTCAAGTTAAATGACAGAAGGAGCATCACAGATGGAGTTAAGGTTACAGGCCTTAAAATAGGGAAATTATCCTTGGTTAATCTGGATGAGCCATTGTAATCACGTGGGCTTTTAAAAAATGGGAGGGGAGGACAGAAGGATCAGTCAGTCAGAATACATGGGAAGAAGAGACAGGAGAGATTCGGGATGGAGGAAGGAGGCAAGGAGCCAAGGAGTGTGGGGGTGTCTGGAAGACTGAAATGGCTCTCAGCTGACAGCCAGCAAGGAAGAGGCTTCAGTTCCACAACCACAAGGAACTGAATTCTGCCCACAATCTGAGTGAGCTGGGAAGCAGATTCTTCCCTGGAGCCTCCAGATGGGACTGTAGCCTTGATGACATCTTAATCAAAAACGTCAGATAATACATTTGCTTTGTTATTAAGCAACTAAGTTTGTGGTGCTCTGTTATGGCAGCAAGGGAAAACCAATACAATTGAAAAACCAGTAAGTAAACAATTAAGAGAAAACTGTAAAAAATACCAACATAAAGGTAGCCATTTGAATATAAATACAAATTGTCGTAAATAACAAAAGTAAAATCTAAAACAGAGCAGAGAGCATATCACATAAACATAGTAAAGACAGCACAATACACACAGGGATTATAATCAAAACCTAAAGCATATAACCTAAAAGCTGTAATCTAAAATAACACAGTTGAACCCAGACACATCAGTCAATAAAATAGATGAAGTTAAAGAAAATATTTTCAAATGGCTCATAAACTAAAACCCAACTCCATCACCCACACAAGAGACATACCTACAGCAGAGTAGTTTAAAAAGCCCTAAAAATAAGGGATGGGCAAATTGAGACATTAAAAAAGCAAGGGTTGCAATCTTATTTCAAAGGTAATCAAGCTCTAAAGCATTTTTATTAACTGTTTGTCCACTTGACCTATCATGTGTGGGTTCTGACTTATTTTGTTTAAGTGTCTTACAGTATATTATTTTTACCTATTTCTCCTTTCGTGTGCTGTCATTTCTTCTTTAGATAGTGGTTCTGTGTCATATGGTACATAGATACTCTGAAATGTTATGTCTTCATCATGGTAAAAGTTTATACAGCATTGTAAAGTCTCCTTCTTTGTCTAGTTTTACATTTTTTTCTAGGATCCATTTTGAATTACTTTTTGTGTTTTTGTACACAGGGTAAAATATGGATCAAAGTTTATTATTTTACACAAGGGTATCCAATGGTTCCAGTGCCTTTTATTGAGAAGACTATATTTTCCAGATGGAATTGCTTCTGTGCCTTTGTCAAAAATCAGTTGTCTATAAAGGTGTGGGTCTATTTCTGGACACTTTATTCAGCTTCATTGATCTTTTTGTTTGCCTTTTTAACAATATCACATGGTCTTGATTTTTAAAGCTTTAAAATGTCTTAAAATAAGATAGCATTAGTCCCCCAACCTCAACTTTGCTTTAAAAATTGTTTGAACAATTCTAGACCTACTGTATTTCCATATGAATTTTAGAATCATCTTGTCAATTTCTACAAAAACTCCTGGGATTTTTTTATTGGGATTGTGTTGAATCTGCAGATCCATCTGAGAAGGATTAAAATTATAACAATTTTGAGTCACAAATACACACAAATATAGCAACATAATAGTAAATAGTTATATAGGGCTCTAATTTCTCTCAGTAATGTTTTGTAATTTTCTGTGTCCTGGTCTTAAACATTTTTTGTAATATTTTTCTCTAAATATTTCATATTTTTGATGCTATAATAAATGCTATTGCTCTTTGCTTCAATTTCTGATCACTTATTGCTAATATAGAGAAATAAACGTGATGCTTTATGGCTGGTCTTAGAGTTTGCAACTTGGTTAAGCACTTATTATTACTAGTATATTTTGTTGTAGATTCCTTAGGATTTCCTACATACAGAATTCTGTCATCTGGGATAAAGACAGGTTTCTTTATTTCTTTCCAATCTGCTGGTGATTGGAAAATGTTGTATGAAGTGTTGAGAGTGAATGTCCTTATCTGTTTTCTGATTATGAGGGGAAGTCTTTCTTTTACCTTTAACTATGAGGCTGTAAGTTGGTGTCGATGTCGTTTGTCAATTTTTGTCATTCTGGCAATTTTAGTCAGAATGAATTTTAGACTGTATCAAATATATTTGCTGTATCTATTAATATGATTGTATCATTTCTCCTGTGTGTGTGGGGGGGGGGAGGTGGTGGTGGTAAATCACATTGACTTGTGAGTATTAAATGAGTCTTTCATTCCTGAGATAAACTCTTCTTGGTCATGATATATTATTCTTTATGATGTTGGATATAATTTGCCATGGGTTTAGAATTTTGCATCTGGTTTCATGAGGGACACTGGTCTGTAGTTTTCTTTTATTATATCTTTGGTTTAAATATCAAGGTGAAACTGGCTTCACAGAATGAATTGGGAACTAGTCCTTCCTCTTCAATTTTCTGGAAGAATTTTGGTAGATTCGGTGTTATTTCCTCCTGTTTGGGTGCTATCACCAGTGAAGGTTTTTTTTTGTGGATGGACGTCTAAGTACAAAGTCAATTTCTTTAATAACTGTAGCATTGTTTGGCTTATATACACATATACGAACACACACATACCCATGTATATAACTGCTTTCTAAAAAGTGTAATTTATATACCATATAATTCACCGTTATAAAGTGTACAGTTCTATGGTTTTAAGTATATCCACAAAGTTGTGCAACTATCATCACAACCAATTTTAGAACATTTTTACAACGGCATAAAGAAACCCTATACCCATTACCACTTAGTGTCCAATTTCCTCCACTTTCTCAACCCTAGGCAGCCACTAATACACTTTCTCTATATAGATTTGCCTATTCAGAACATTTCATGTAAATGAATTCATGTATTATGTGGTCTTTTGTGAATGGATTTTTTTTCACTTAGCACAATATTTTCATCCATGGCATAACAAGTTTTAGTAATTCATTCTTCTTTATTGTTGAAAAATAGTCCATTGTGTGGGTATATCACATGTATTTATGTGTTCATCAGTTGATAAACATTTGGATTGTTTCCATATTCTTTATTGGCTATTATAAGTAACACTGGTATGAGCATCTATGTACAATTTTTTGTGTAGAAAATGTTTTCTTTTGGGTGTATACCTAGAAGTGAAATTACTGGGTCATATGGTGTCTCTATGCTTAACCATTTGACACTCCCACCAGCAGTGTGAAAAGATTCTGATTTCTTCACATACTTGCCAATACTTGTTATTATCTGTCTTTTTTATTAGAGCCATACCTCTGGGTGTGAAGTAATATCTCATTTTGGTTTTGATTTGCCTTTCCTTGATGACTAATTATGTTGAGCCTCTTTTCATGTGCTTATTGGCTATTTGTATATCTTCTTTGGAAAAATATTGATTCAGATCTTTTAGCTATTTTTACATTGGTTTTATTTGTTTTTTATTGTTGAGTTTTAGGACAACTTTATATGTTCTAGATACAAGTCACTTATTAAATGTATCATTTGCAAATATTTTCTCCCAATTGGTGGGTCGGCTTTTCACCTTCTTGATAGTTTCCTTCGGTGCACAAACGGTTTTAATTTAGATGAAGTCTACTTGATCTATTTTTTTCTCTTCTTACTTGTCCTTTTGGAGTCATACCTAAGAGTTCATTGCTTAATCTGAGGTTGTAAAAATGTACCTCTATATTTTCTTCTAAGAGTTTTATAGCTGTAGTTCTTACATTTAGGTCTTTGATTCATTTTTTAATTAATTTTTGTATATGGTTTGAGGAAAGACTCCCAACTTCATTCTTTTGCATTTGATTATTTATCCACTTGTCTCAGCACCACTAATGAAAGAACTGTTCTTTCTCCCATTGAATGGTCTTGGCATACCTGCCAAAAATCAGTGGATCATAGACACGTGGATTGTGTTTGGTTTGCTACAGTTTTTTGGAGGGTTTTTGCATCCCTGTTCATAAGATATATTGGTCTACATTTTTATTTACTTGTAATGTTTTGGGTTTGGTATCAGAGTGTTATTGGTTTTATAATATGAGTTGGAATGTGTTTCCTCCTTTTCTATTTTTTGGAAGTGTTGGTATTAATTATCCTTTAAATGCTTGGTAGAATGCAACAAATGAAGCAATATGGGCCTGAGCTTTTCTTTGTGGGTAGTTTTTAAAATTATTATTATTTTCTTTGCTTGTTATTATTCTAGTTAAATTATCTATTTCTTCTTGAGTTTCTGTAGTTTGTATCTTTCTAGGAATTTGTCCATTTTATCAAATTATGGAACTTTTGGCATGCAATTGTTTGTGTTATTCCTTTAAAATACTTTTAATTTCTGTAAGGTCCATAGTAGTGTCCCTGTTTCATTTTCGATGCCCATAGTGTGAATCTTTTCTCTTTTTTGCTCTTGGTCAATCTAGCCAATGATTTTTCAATTTTGTTGATCTTTTCAAAGAATGAGCTTTTGGTTACCTTTATTTTTTCTATTGTTTTTCTATTCCATATTTCATTAATTTCCACTCTAACCTTAATTACTTCCTTTATTCCACTTTCTTTAGGCTTAGTTGGCTATTCTTCTTCCAGTGTCTTCAAGTGTAAGATCAGATTATTAATTTGAATTCTTTCTTTTTTATTTAATATGGACATTTACTGCTATAAATTGCCCTCTAAGTACTGATTAAGCTGTATCTTCTAAGTTTTGGTATACTTTCTTTTCATTCACTTATCTCAAATTTTTTTATTTGCCATTTTTTTCAGAATTCTTTTTTGATCCATTGATTATTTAAAAATGTGTTGTTTCTCAAATTTTTTCCCATTATTAATTTCTAATTTATTCCACTGTGGTTAGAAAAGATACTTGGTATTACTTCTATCATTTTATATTTATTGAGGCTTGTTTGATATCTTAGCATATGTGCACTTGAATGTGTACCTTGTTATTGTTGGGGGTGGAGTGTTCTATAGATATATCTGTTAGGTGTGGTTGGCTTATCGTGGTGCTCTGGTTTTCTATTTCCTTATTGATCCTCTGCTTAATTGTTCTATTATTGAAAATAAAGTAGTAAAGTCTCCAGCTATTATTGCGGAATTATCTATTTCTCCCTTCAATTGTCTCAGATGTTGAGGGCTCTGTTGTTAGGTGCTACCTGTTTGTATTTTTTTTTTTTTTACTTTTTTTGTTAGCTATTCCCTTGGTGGTTGTTCTAGGGCTTATCATATACATATTAACTTGAAAAAGGCTACTTCAAATTTATACTTATGTAATTCCATTGGAATATAGAAATGTTACTCTTATGTAGGCCTATCCCTCTCCCTCTTATTTGTGCGATATTGTCATATATTGCAACTATATATGTTACAAACATTACAATACCTTGTTATAATTATTACTTTATATAGTTTTATGTCATTTAAATATCATATGACTTTATATAGTTTTATATCATTTAAAGAGAAGAAAGGAAAGCAGTATATATTTATAAAGTTTGTTATTTTAACTTTTTTTCTTTACATTTCTGACTTTCTACTTTCGCTTTGGTAGATTCAAGTTACTATCTGGTGTCATTTTCTTACTATAATACACTTTGCTTCCACCCACCTCCTTTGGACTATTATTGTGTAGTATATTATATTTCTATATGTTATTCTTCCAATAATACAATTATATACATGTTATTTCATACAATTGCTTCTGCTTTTTAAATCAGTTAAGACAATTTTAAAATATATATTTATTTTGTCTTTTATAGATACACGTTACCTTTATTTAAATTTTCTTCATTCTGTGTTTCCTCTGTTCTTCAGATTGTATAATCTATATCAATCTATCTTCAGGTTTGCTGATTATTTCTTCTACCAGCTAGATCAAATCTACTGTTAAGCTCCTCTGGTGAAATTTGTATTTCAGTTATTGTATCTTTAAATCAAAATTTTCATTTGGTTCATTTTTATATTTTCTCTTTTTATTAATATTCTTTATTTGATGAGATGTTGTCATTATACTTATTTAAGGATGGCTTCCTTTAGTTTTTTGGACATATATAGAATGCTGCTTTGAGGTCTTTGTTAAATTTGATACCTGAGTGTTCTCACAAGCCATTTTTCCTGCCTTCTTCTTTTTCTTGAAATGGGTTACACTTTCTTGCTTTTTTTTTGCATGTCTCATTTTTGGTTGAAAATTGTGTATTTTTTAGTATATATTGCAGCAATTCTGGATGCTGAACTCCATCCCAATCTCCCTAGTTCTCCAGGACTTATGGTTGTTTATTTGTTTAATTACTTGACTGGACTATTTTAGTTAAGTATATTTTCCCCACAGTGTGAAGCCTCTGATGTCCTTGCTCAGGGTATAGGCTTGAGCAAGCAAACAGTCATTCTGGAAGACAGTAATCTTAGCAGGGTTGTCTTTGGCTGTTTATTTCTTATATTTCTTAAGTTTTCTGTCTCTGTTGGTATCACATTCAGCTGTTAGTTTCCACTAATTTCCAGTTGATTATTCTTTTTACGAGGCCAAGAGACATAAATTGCTCCACAGTCTGATCCAATTAAATTCAGGCCCCTTTCCAGGAGTACTTTTTGAGGCCAGTCTTTGAGAATTGTTCTGATTTCAGGAAGTCTCTTCCTGGCTGTGTCTTTTTGTTGTTGTTCTGTCTGGTCAACCAGGGCTATAGTTTAACTTGTTACTCTCCTTGAGCTACCAGTTTCCTTTTAATTGCCTACTACCAAAATCTCTATTACTTTTAAGACAATACTTAAACTTCAAATTCCATACACTCTGTTCCAAATTAAATCAATTCTTTTGGGGACAGCTTTGGAGCACTCTGTTTTTATAGCCTGCCTATTCCACTGGACAAAATCTCTGAGCCACTGTCCTGGAGCTGGGAACAAGGATAGTGGTCCACTTCTCTTTGAGTGACACCATAATTTATGAGTGAGGCACTGAGTCAGGGCAGTAGCTTCTGGTCATTTCAGCTTGCCTATATCAATGTGGAAACTCTGTACCATGAGAAAGTTATGGTGAAGATGATTAGGATCCCAGTATTCTTAGCCTTCCATGCCTGGGGTAAAGCCTCTAACCTATGAGTGAAGGAAGGGAGCCTCCAACCTCTTGGCTACACACATCTGGAATCTTGCCTCTGTAACATGGAATGGGAGGGATGAGAAATGTTGGCAACCTGCTTCTTCTAGGGAAATACAATAGCCCTTGACTTGGGGAAAAAGGGAGTTCTATCATATTAGCCACAACTGCATAGAGTGAAACTATCATATTGAAGTGCAGTGGACATTAGAAAGGAGATCATGTCTCAAGTACTACAGACTCTTGCTGTTCTTACCAAGAGTTAGTAGATTTTCTTGAATAAATATTTCTTCTCTTGCTATATGCCCTTAGGACAATCTCTAGAGGCTTAAAATCATTGGATGTCTATTATAATTTTCTCTAGTTATGGTTTTTTGCTGGTGAGTGGGTCATGGAGCTGCTTGTGGCACAACTCCAAAAGCTGTCCTGTCTGTTTCTTTTTAAATGAGCTTTGGTGGTTGTGTCTTTCAATGAACCATCCAGTTGATCTAAATTGATGAAGGTATTGACATAAGATTGTTCATAATACTCCTTTATTATCCTTGAATATCTGTAGATTTTGTAATGATATCAACTTATTTGTAAAATTGGTAATTTGTACGTTCTTTTTTTTTTTCCTTGTCTTTTTAAAGGGTTATCAATTTTACTACTTTTTTTAAACCATGTTTCTGCACTTCCTGTGTTCTTCGATATGGCCTATTCTCTCCCTTTACTTGTGGAGTTTGTTCTGTCAGTCTTCAGGCCAATTTCTGGGGTATTTGGATGGTTTGATAGTCATCTAGATGTGTTCATGGGACAAGACAAGCTTAGGGTCCTCCTACTTCACTGCCATTTTTGATGTCTCTACTGCTTTAATTCCTTTAAATTTATTTAGTCTTGTGTGGCCCTGACTATATTCTAGCTTGATAAATGTCCTACATGCACCTGAAACTAATATGTATTCTTCTGTTGTTGTGTGGCATGTCCTATAAACATCAATTAGGTTAAGTTGGTCTTCACATCCTTACTGATTTTCTATATATCTGTTCCACCAATTATTGAGCACAAGGTATAGAAATCTACAACTATAATTGTGGATTTGTCTATTTCTCCTTGTAGTTCTATCAAATTTTGCTTCATATATTTTGAAGTTCTATTATTAGCCTTTTAATAAATTGAATCCTTTATCAATATGAAATGATCTTTTTTTTTTTATCCCTGACAATATTTTCTTTGAAATCTACCCCATCGGATTCTACTATAGCCACTTCAACTTTATTGTTATTATTACCATGGTATATCTTTTCCATCCTTTCTTTTTTTTTTTTTTTAAAGATTTTATTTATTTATTTGACAGAGAGAGATACAGCAAAAGAGGGAACACAAGCAAGGGGAGTGGGAGAGGGAGAAGCAGACCTCCTGCCGAGCAGGGAGCCCGATGTGGGGCTTGATCCGAGGACCCTGGGATCACAACCCCAGCCGAAGGCAAACGCCCAATGACTGAGCCACCCAAGCGCCCCACCATCCTTTCATTTTTAAACTCTTTGTGTTTTAATATTCAAAGTGTGTTTCTTGTTAGCAGTACATTTTAATCCAGCCTGACAATCTCTGCCCTTTAATTGGAGTGTTTGGATCATTTACATTTAACCCTTGGTTAGGTTAGGTGTAAGTGTGTTATCTTCCTATTTGGTTTTTATTTGTCCCATTTGTTCTTTGTTCTCTTTTCCTTCTTTTGTTTTTTGCCGTCTTTTGAATTAATCAAGTATTTTTAGGATTCCATTTCAACTCCCTGATTGGTTTATAAGCTATCATTTTTTATTTTGTTATTTTAGGGTTTGCTTAAGAGTTTATAGTATACATTTTTAACTTATCACAGGCTACTTTGATGCAGCATTATACCACTTCACATATAGTGAAATAACTTTACAATAGTATACTTCCATTTCTTCTCTCCTGGCCTTCATGCTATTTTTGTAATATATTTTACTTAGACATATCTTGTGCACTTCATAGTACATTATTATTTTTGTTTAAACAGTTATCTTTTAACAATATTTAAATAACAATAAAGAAAATATAATCACTGTGTATTTAGTACATGTTATCCCCAGTTTCCAAAAGTTTGTGTTCCAGTGTTTTGCTTTTAGGAAAGGCCTACGTTTATATCTGTTTTAGCTAACTAAATTAAATCCAAAGAGGATTTTCACTTTTACAAAAAAAGCCATTACTGTACTAATGAAGGGATTTCCTAAAAGGGAGGTGGCATAATGTGAACTTTTAGAAAGCAACGGGATACTCTGCTTCATGCCATTTCACTTGTAAAAGTTTTTATTAGGAACACTACCTTTGGATAGTAGAGAATTATTTCCGTTCCTCTTCATTCCTTTGCATAAGTTTTTGTCAGGTTTTTATGTGGTATAATTTTTTCCCCTACCCGAAAGGAATTTGTTTATCATTTCTTGTATTTTGGGTCTGCTGATGATGAATTTTTTTTTTATCTCTCTTATATCTGAAAAGTCTTTATTTTGCCTTCATTTTTTAAAGGTTTTTTTCTGGGTTGAGAATTCTAGATTGACATCTTTTTCTTTCACTATTTTCAAGATGTTGCTTCACTGTCTTGCTTAAATCTTTCTAAGAAATCTTCCATCATCTTTGTTCCTGTGTACATAATGTACAGTTTTCTCTGCCTGCTTTTAAATACTCTCTATCATTGGTTTTGAGCAATTTGATTGTGACAGGCTTTGATGTAGTTTTTCTTCATGGCTTGTTTATATTCTTGAAGCTAAGGATTTATAACTTTGATCATATTTCAAAAACATTCAGCCCCAATTTCTTTAATTTTTTTCTGTTTCTCCATCTCTCCTCACCTTCAAAGACTAAATTACATATACTAGCTGTTTAATGATGTCACACACATTATTAATGCTCTTTTCATTTCATTTTTCTTTGTGTGTTTAATTTTGATAATTTCTATTGCTTGTCTTCAAATTTAATAATACTTTCATCTGCAATGTCTAATCTGTCACTAATCACATCCATGTGTTTTTCATTCCACATATTTTAGTTTTCATCTCTAGAGGCTTTTTTTAAATTTTTTTTAATCTTTTAAAAATCATTTCCATATCTCTGTTTAACATTTTGAACACACAGAATTCAATTAGTACTGTTTCAATGTCCTTTTCTGCTAATTCTGTGCAGTTTTGTTTTGTTTGGCTTCAACTGACTATTTTTCTTTTCAGTATGTGTCATATTTCTTTGCTTTTTTTTTTTTTTTGTACATCTGGTAATCATTGATTGGATGCCAGATAGTGTGAATTTTGCCTTATTGTATACTGGATACTTTTGTATTCCTATGAAGATTCTTGAGCTTTGCTCTAGGATGCAATTAAGTATTTGGGAAATAATTTGAGCCTTTTGACTGTGCTAATAAGATTTTCTAGACAGGACCAAAGCAGCATCTAATTTATTTATAATTATTTCCCACTACTGAGTTAAGAACCATCTCAGTATTCTATCCAACTCTCCATTACTTACAAAGTTTCTTAGTCTAGCTGTTGGAAACAGGCACTTTTTAAAAGCCCACTATGAGCACCAAGTATTATTTCCTCTAATTCTTTTGAATTTTCCTTCCCCAAGGTCAAATATTTTCCTTTTCATGTGGTGCTGTATACTCTGCTGACCACTCAAGGGGACTTTTGAAGATCTCCAGCATTCTCTTTCAGCACAGTTTTCTCTTCTCCAGTACTCGGTCCTACAAACTCTAGCTGTCTTATTCTACCTGGACTTTCAGCTCTGTGTCCTAAATTCAAGGAGCCTACCAGGCTTCACCTGGTTTCTCCTCCTTATTCTGAGGGTTAAATGCTATCTCAAGGCAGTAAGCTAGGGTAATTATAGTGTTCATTTGATTTGTTTTCCATCTCTTAGGGATCACTGTCTCTCACTGTTGATGTCTAGTGTCTTAAAAACTATTGTCTCATATATAGTCTCTTTGCTTTTTGGTTGTTTCAAGCCAGAGAATAAATCTAGTCCCCGTTACTTCATTTTGGTTAGAAATGGAAGTCTTAAAACTTACAGGAAATGGGATGAAATTTTAAATATCATCTGGTATCTTTCACAAGAAAGCTAAATAAAACAAAACTGTATGTAAAAATAGAGGAAGATGAGACTGAGATGATAAGAGAGCTGACAATGCTTTAAAAAATGCAGAGAAAAAAAATGCCATGGTAACTTTATAAAAATAAACATTGTTTTGAAGAACAATATTGGATTACAGAAAAATTGCAATGATAGTCCAAGGAATTCCCGTATACCCCACACTCAGTTTTTTCCTATTATTAACACTTAGCTTTATATAGTATATTTGTCATAATTTATGTAACAGTATTGATATACTATTTTTAACTAAAGCCCAGAAGGTATTTGGATTTCCTTGGGTTTTACCAATTGTCCAATTTATGTTCCAGGATCCCACTCAGGATACCATAATAATTTTAGTTGTCATGTCTCCTTAGGCTCCTCTTGCCTGTGACAGTTTCTAAGTCTTTTTTGGTTCTGATGACTTTGACAGTTTTGAGGACTACTGCATGTCAGGAATTTTATGAAATGTACCTCAATTGGAATTTAGCTGATTTCTTTATCCTTCATGATTTAGACCAAGTTTATATGTTTTAGAGAGCAAGACCACAGTGATAAAGTGCCATTTTCAACCCATCACATCAAGAAAACATACTAACATGATTTATGACTGCTGATACTGACTTCGTTCACCTGGCTGAGGTTGTGCTTGTAGACTTTTCCACTGCAAAGTTCTTTCACCATCCATACTTCTTTCACCGCCATCCTGCCTCTTTGGAAGAAAGTCACAATGTAGAGTCCACACCCAAGAAGTAGGGATTTATGTTCCACCTCCTTGAACACAGAGTTTCTACATATATTATTTGGAATTTTTCTGCATCAGTAATTTGTCTGGTCTTCCACATTTATTTACTTATTCAATCATTTATTTAAATCAGATTGGTGTCATAGATATTTCCTTTATACTTGGGTTTTAACCCATTATTATTTATTTATTTTTCATTTTGTTGCTCAAATATTCTACCTTTGGCCATTGGAACCTCTTTAAGTTGGCTCCTGTGTCCCTTTGGCATACTCCCATCATTGCAGACTCCAGCATTTCCTTACTTTCTGGCACTACAAGTTGTTCCAGACTCATCTTATATGTTTCTTTTCCCAGTCCAAGAACTAAGTATTTCTTCTAGGAGCCCTGGTTTCTTTTATTGGAGTAATATATTAGAAACCAAGATCTGGACACTAGGAATGTTTATTGCTACTGGGGTGTCATTGCTTCTAGAATCTCTTAGCTGGCAGAGCAAGAAAATATGTGTGCATACTGACCCAAATATATACACATACCTATAAATATTTACACATGTACCTCTCCGTATCTGTATTAAGCTAAACATGAGTTTATATTGATGCCCCTAAATCCGAACCCATTACCACATAGATCATTTTAGCATCTTTTTTCTATCTATAATGTCCATCGGTGACAAATTTGGCTTCCACCATATACCATCCATTTACTTAAATGTTCAATACCAGTATACATGTATAGTGGTATCAGAAGTGTTAACCCATACTCAGAGGGAAACAACTTTATCAATTAGAATACAGCACTTATATGCAGTTCCTTTTAGTCTTACAGATTCTGATTATTTCCACAAGTATGTAGGAGGTACTTAGGTTATTGACTTTCCTCCCATCACCTTCAGTGAGATTATTTTATGTATTTGTGGTACAATTTGATTTAGTCACATTCTTCATTCCATCTTGGATCTCCTGATTTCCTGAGTTATGACTTTTTAAATGAATTTAGATATAGAGAATAACAGAATCAACATTGCATCAGATAGAATAAATTATAAAAGTTTGAGAATTTTTTTTAGTATTCAGAGGAAAATGCCAAAACATGAAAATGATCAAAAAAGGAAAGCATTATCCAAAATAATTAAGCTCAAGTAAATCCACATAACCAAAATTTTTGGAAATAGAGTAATAGTAGAAAGTTTTTCCACACTACACTAAAAAATGTTTTTAAGGTTATAATAATTATAATAGTGTGGTAAAGATATACCACTAGACTAAAAGTTTAAGAGAATAAAAACGAGTCCAGAAACCCACCTAAAATATATTGAAATTTAACATAGATATGAAGGGAGGATTTGAAATAAGCCTCATCTGAAATTCTTTCAAAGTCTAATGTCCCATGTCAATCTTTCACTGCTCAATTGTATTGTTCAAATGCAACCATTGCTATAAGCACTGTTTTTTGGGGGCTTGGTCATGGGATATGCTGGCTTTGGCTGTAGAAAGTCTTAACTTCTCTGTGTAACTGGTCCCCAAAAGGTGTGACCAACCATCCAAAGAGGCTCAACAAACCTGTTTCAGGTTACAGCAACAATAATAGGGAAGAGAACTTGGGAAAATGGCAGTTCAGACAATAGAAATTCACAAGCTTCCAGTGAGAAGAAGTATCTGAAGCAAACTTTGGCTAGAAAGCATGGCATGGTGTAAGGATGAGATTGTCCCTGGTGAAAGACATCTAGTTTTGGTCAGCAGCAGAAAGGCTCTAGCACAACTTGCTGAAGTTCAGCTTACTGAACTTACTGAAGGAGTTAGACTGCAGATCAAGAAACCAAGGCAGGCACCCAAGCATATAAATAAATCAACCCAGGCACTGAAAAGTAGGAACAAGGGGGCAAAACTACTTCTGGTCTCTCAGATTGGTACAGAGCCAGGGGCTAACTGAGCTTTTCAGGGGATTAAATTGCCCATTGTTGGCAAGGTTGGAGATTGTAGGTATTATATATCAGTACCTATGAAATGGGTTGAATAAAGAAAGGATGATAAATGAAGGAAGGGGATACATAAAGAGAGAAAAAAAGCTGCCGAAGAGAGTGTATCTTCTGATTTCCTCAACAGGAGTGTTCATAACATAACTTATTTTTACAAGAATAGTAATAGACTTCACTCTAAGCTGTGTCTGGGTGAGATATTTTGATCAGCTATAGTCTCATGAGGAAAGTGAACATGTTTAGAAACTTTCTCTTAAGGCTGTGTTTCTCAAAGTAGGAACTCTGTACCCCAAGTTAATGTGTCCTGCATCATTCCCACATATCCTTGAAGCTAGTAATGATGTCCATGACCAAGCCTTTCTTTTTTTGGTGACTACATCCCCATTCTTTTCATCCACCCCATTCTGGCTGTCAGAAAGGTGCTGAAAGGAAGATGCTTGCCAAAGTCAAACTTGAAAGATTCATAATTTAGCCTTTGGCCAGGACTGCTGTTTTCATGTGAGAGCCAAGAATAAGCCTAAATCAGACAAATGCCATTTTTTGAAGCCAAGAAATTTTAGAATCATGACCAGACTATTATTCTAGAAAATATAAATTCTCTTCCGCTGTCATGTTTCTGTTGATGCTTCATGTTTCATATTCACATAGCATGTGTGTGTGTGTGTGTGCAATTGCATGCACATGTGAATGTGCAAGAATAGTACTATATGTAAGGTTGAGACTAAATACCCAAATCTGTGTCCTACAGTGGTTGCCTCCTTGATTTTTTGACATGAGTTCCCAAACTAACCCTTCTAAATAGTTATGATTCCTTCTACACAGCCAACCCCCTCCAGCTCTTCACTTTCAAAAGAGCTTCAAGCTTACTTGTGATGTAAATAACTTTTACTCTTTAAAAAGAAACTAAATTTATAGAGCATCAACAATGCGTTATTTCATTTAACTATAAAAATCAAGATAGATATTATTGTTAATTTTATAAATGGAGAAACTTTCAGGAAAATTAATTTGTTTATGATCTCACAATTATTAAGTGGCAGAAACAATATTTGAAAATAAGGGAGTGTGTTCTCAATACCCTTGTTTTTCCTACAACTTCTTATGTTAGTGATAAAATGCAGAATTCTTTTTGAGTTGTAGGGGAGGGGAAACAAAATGTATCTTACAAATAATCCAGAAAACACAGGGGTCAATCAAAAACAACCTATCCAATTTCAGGACAAATAACTTTCTCCAGCACCACTTTGCTTATACATGCTGACGAAAAGAGAAAATAAATAAATAAATAAATTTCTTTAACAATGTATTCAGGCAGGGACACCTGGGTGGCCCAGTCAGTTAAGCTTCTGGCTCTTGATTTTGGCTCAGGTCATGATCTTAGGGTTGTGAGATCGAGCCCCCTGTTGGACTCCACAGTCACTGCAGAGTCTGCTTGAGATTGTCTCCCTGTACCCCTCACCCCACTTGCATACTCTTTCTCTCTCTCTTTCTCTTTCTCTCAAATAAATAAATAAAATAAATCTTTAAAAGAAAACAATGTATTCAGGTAAAATCTAATTCATCCTTGTCCCTTTTCAGAACATGGTGGGGGCTGGAGGGAAAGAGGAGCTAATGTTTCATGAATATGGAATGCTCAGATAGAAGAAAATTAAAATGTTGAATTGTTACACCTATATTTTAGCAACCACAATTTTCAAAAGCATGTCAATAGAAGAACGTGATCCTTTAGACATTAACTATCTTAGAAATAAACAAAATCCAAGAATCAGAATTTTAAAATTTGTATATACCTTTAGAAATGATCTTAGCTAGGGGGCGCCTGGGTGGCTCAGTCGTTAAGCGTCTGCCTTCCGCTCAGGTCATGATCCCAGGGTCCTGGGATCGAGCCCCACATCGGGGTCCCTGCACCACGGGGAAGCCTGCTTCTCCCTCTCCTACTCCCCCTGCTTGTGTTCCCTCTCTCACTATGTCTCTTTCTGTCAAATAAATAAATAAAATCTTAAAAAAAAAAAGAAAGAAAAGATCTTAGCTAATAATTTTCAAATCTATGGAATCCTTAGGATTCTATGGAAATCCAAAACCTTGGGAGGGGTTGGGGGAAAAAGTAGTGTCAGAGGAAATCAGTGAAAATGAGTGAACTCCCAAAGAAGATTTAAAAAAAGAAAAGAAAAAGTTTAGCTTATAAAAGTCTTTTCTCATTAGTAACAGAATTCTAATCTTACTTGAGATGGCCAGGTACCCACCTCAAAAGACTACATTTCCCAGTGTCCCTCATAGAGATGAGGCTCTGACCAATGAAATGCCAGCAGAAGTATTACATGAGATTTCCGGGAAGACTGCTTGAAAGGTAAGGTCACCCTTCTTCTGCTCTGGCCTGGAAAGTGCAGGTGATGGTTGGAATTCCAGCCGTCAACTTGAACTCTGGGGGATCTTGAAGATAGAAGCCATGCATTGAGGATGAAGGAACTCAGAGTGAGGAGCTTCAGTCGGGGATGACAATATGGAGCCAACCATACTGTATCAGTCCCAGACTGCCTGTCTCCAGACCTATTTTAAGAGTGAAAAAAAATAAAATTCTGTCCTGCTCAAGCCAGTATTCATTCCTGTCAGTTACAACCAAATGCAGTTCCCAGTGATAAACCACATTTAACATATAAAAAATCAGATGTCCTAAAAATTGCCTTTGAGGAGTCAATTCTGAAGAAAAACATTTATTCGCTGTTCTTTTTGAAATCCCAATTTGAGTAACTTCCTAGCCATCTGGGTGTTCTTAATGAAGAAGTTGTGACTGTGTATAAAACACGTGCTCATAATTCAAAGAGAACTTTACAGCAAGAACAGGAAATTTTTATAAGCATTTTTGTGAAATTAAGTCAAGCATCATAAACTTATTCTCAGAAACAAGTAAAATCAGTGCACTATGAAAATAAAAAGCACATAAATTGAATAATTTAGAGATGATAGTAAAAAAATACTGTTACATTAAATCAATGTATTTTTATTTGGGGACAAAGCTTTACAAAATCTTTAGAAGAAGGAATAGGTATAAAATGCCCATTAAAATTAGCTATAAAGTTAAAAAGCAGTAGGGAAATATACAATTGTTGTTAAAGTTAAAAAATGAAGTATCCAAACAATACATTACTGTGGATATGTCTTTTCACCAAGGATATTTAAAGAAGTTTTGAATTTGGTTTTGAAGTAGGGATGATGAAAAGAGGGTCTATTAAGTATATCTGACCACATGTCATGGTGAAATCTGTTGCCTTGACTCCATACCCCATGTCTATAAATCCCCCTTTATTTGTGAAATATATGAGAATTGTATGTAAAATAGATGAGAAATAAAATAAAAGCTCCCTTTTTCTACATCCTCCCCACCCCCCAAAAATAACCCAGCATCATGCCTTTCTGCTTTGTTTTGTTTTTGCTCCCAAAGATTGTTTGAAGGAATATTTATATCTCTACATCGAAATTTCTCAACCTCAGCACTGTTGACATTTGGACCAGATGATTTCTTATTGTGGATGCTGTCCTGTGTTTTGCAGGATGTTTAGCAGGATACTTGGCTTCTACCCACTGAGCCAGTAGTAACATTCTCCTCACAATCATGATAATCAAAAATGTTTTCAGACATTGTCAATGTCTCATGGGGGTAGACTGATGAGGAGCCACTCTACTGAGGACCACTGTTTCGTCTGTGTTTTACTTCCATAAAAGGTTAGAGAGTGCCTGATGCTAAGCAAGATGGAAGCAGGAAAAGTATGAGAAAAGATTCCAAGCACTCCTCCAGCCAATTTTATAAAACCCCTTCTCTGTGACTTAGAGAAGACCATCAGCCACATGTTCTTTGCATGCAAGAACATGTTTCTCTGCTCAGACTCTGACAGTTTAGCACTACTTGTGATGGCCAAGTTGTCCTGGGCATGGTTAGAGCAAGTGAAACCCTCTTCCTGCTGATATCTCGTCTCTTTTTCCCTTTCCTTCGGCCTTGAGGGCACTTTCTGGCAGGGAACGAAATAAGGGCTAGATATCCATTAGTGGAAACACTGCAGTCTTTCTCTTGGCCAAGTTGGCTCTGGCTCTAATGAAATTACTTGGAGTTCGAGCAAAAGGACCTCAACGTTCTCAGAGTCCACTGACTATGTTGGACAGTCAGTAGCTTCCCTTTCCAGGACTACTGAGGAATGAATATTTGCTAAAATTACACAGACTCTGATTCAAGATGGAAATTACATATTTACTTACCCCTTCCTCTAGATTCCCAACTGGAATGACCTAAGAATGAAGCACAGGTAAAAAATATATATTGGGGAAGCGCCTAGGTGGCTCAGTCGTTAGGCGTCTGCCTTCGGCTCAGGTCATGATCCCAGGGTCCTGGGATCAAGCCCCACATCGGGCTCCCTGCTCTGCAGGAAGCCTGCTTCTCCCTCTCCCACTCCCCCTGCTTGTGTTCCCTCTCTAGCTGTGTTTCTCTCTGTCAAGTAAATAAATAAAACCTTTAAAAAAATTTATATTGGGGCGCCTGGGTGGCTCAGTCGTTCAGCGTCTGCCTTCGGCTCAGGTCATGATCCCAGGGTCCTGGGATCGAGCCCCACATCGGGCTCCCTGCTCGGCGGGAAGCCTGCTTCTCCCTCTCCCACTCCCCCTGCTTGTGTTCCCTCTCTCGCTGTGCCTCTCTCTGTCAAATAAATAAATAAAATCTTTAAAAAAAAAAAAAAAAAATTTATATTGCCATTGGAAACTAGAGAAATGTAGCATCCAAGTGCCAGAAATATTAACAGATATCTGCAAGAAATAAGAAGCTGGATTGAAGGAAGGGCCAAGTCATATGCAAATCACCATATGAAGAGGAAGAAGCCCACCTGGAGAGTATGTGGAAAGAGTCTTCTGGGTCTCCATGGGCAGTAGGTGGGGAAATGTTAAAGTCTCTCGGTAATGCATCAGTCAGTCAAGGGTTAGAGTGGAGATTTTGCTAAAAGGCTAGCTCCCAGCTTACATTTGACATTGAGGAATGCTAAGTGAAGTAGACACTGTTATTACCCATCAACCAATTCTCTCTCTCTTTCCCTCTCTCCCTGCCCCCATCTTTTTCTTCCTTCTTTCCTTCCTTCCTCACATATTTTCATTTTTCCTTCCCCTCCTCCTTTTTTTTTTTTAAATATCAGCAGATAGTCATTGAAAGCTTGTTGTTTCCAAGCAGTGTTATGAGTATTGGAGTTATAATAGCATACAAAATAGCTTATTCTCTGCCTTCCAGGAGCTTATAACCAGTTTTGCTAAATAGAGAACAGAACTATCACCTGAATAAATTTTAGTTGCAGAGAAGGGATAGGATAGAAAACAGAATGGCCACAAGTCTTCCTCATTTGGGTTGCATCAGATCATGGTGGAACCAAGAAGAGTATTAGAGAAGCAGGGGAGAGAGAAAGGTTTCCTCTCCCACTGCCTCCACCACTCAGACTGGGAAAAGATGTTTCTATGTAAGGGAAAAGAGTAAGGGGAAAGCATAAGAGGGAGAGTTCCTTGAGTTCTAGAGAAAGGAGTCCCTTACTCCTAGGAGATCCCAAGAAACAGCCAGACCTAGAGAGGTAGAGTATGTGGAGTGTGTCGTAGACAGATGGGGCATTCCTGGTGAGAGATTATAGGAGCATTGGTGATGGCTGGGTGGACTCACCCAGAATTTAGATACTGCCTTGAGAAAAGGAAAAATGTCCTGAATTAACTGAGCTTAAATTTCTACCAATCTGGTGACATAAGACATTATGTTTTATGTTCAGTTTTAGAAAAATTCAGAAAAGTTATACATCTTGCACACTAAATTTGTAAACTCAGATTCATACCATTATATTCATGTCTCTCCTCTCTAAAGTAAATTAAGAGGTCACAAAAAACCTTCCTTTAATCTTATATCTCTCTCTGCTATCATTCATTCACGTCTCCTGTTCACAGACAAATTTGTTAAACATGTTCTATACTATTGCAATTTCCTTCCTCCCTACTCACTCCCCCCTTAACCAACTCCAGTATTGTTTCTGTTCCTGTTATTCTACCAGCAAAGCATGTACTAAAGTTCTTAGTGACTTTTAGGCTCCTAAATACAGTGGGTATTTTCCGGTTTATTTCATTTCATTTCATTTCATCTTTAAACAGCATTTGGCACTGTTTTTGGCTCTCCTTTTTGAAACACTTGTTTTCTTTGCTTCTATGACATCACACTCTCCTGGGCTTTCCTACTGGCTTAATCTTCTGTTACATGTGTAGGCTCCTCCTCTACCTGACCATTAAATATTGGCATTCCTCAAGCCTCAGCCCTAAGATCCTCCTCTTTTCACTTTGTCCTCCCTCCCTGCATGTTCTCATTCATGACCATGGCTTCATTCAGCCATGGTTATATTTATACATATATATTTGTATATTTATGTATTTGTATATTTATATTTATATATAAAACCTCAGTGACTCTCAATTTATATCTTTTGACCAATCCTATCCTCTATACATTGGATCCTTATATCCAACCATTTATTTGGACTTCTCTAGAATATCTCAAACTTAACATGTCCAAGATCAAATTCTTGATCTTCCATCCTGTCCAACCCTACTCATCTTCTACAGTCTCTTTATTGGTGAATGGCACCTATTTCTCTACCTCATCAGATCAGCATTCTTACTCTTTGGCTTTGGGTCTTCTGACCTCTTTGTCTTCAAATGGACCATGACTCAACTCCAAAAGTGTCTGCTGTTCTCTCTGTCTGGAACCTTGCTGCCTTCCCCTCAACGTGGACTCATCTTTCTGAAATCCACTCAAACATTCCTCTGCAGGAAGTCGTTCCTGTCGTCTCATTTGATGTCCTGTCATTAGGTGCATCTGCTACCTACCCTCATAGAACCATGCCCCTTTTGCTTCATGTAATTGCACATTCATAATCAGGATCTGACTCCTTCTCTGGATTGTGAACTTCATGAAGGCAGGGGCAGCATCTGTTTCTAATCTCCATTAGAGATTAAATTAATAGGCACTCCCTGGTGCCAATATTTTTGAAATGAATAAATGAATTATCAATAAAAAGAGAGAATTGCTGTCCCAAACTGATTTGTTTGCTTTTCCTTTTTATTTGTAGTGTTTTCATATGTGGACATTTTTTATTTTTATGAAATCTAATGTATCCATCTTTCCTACTTTAAGACCATTTTTAGAATGGCCTTTGCCACTCCAAGATTACATAAATATTCACCAAAATTTTCTTCCAGTACTTTTATGGTTTCATTTGCAAGATTTAATTCTTAAATCCATCTGGAATTTATTTCTGAAAGAAATGAAATAGTGCCAGCTATTTTGTTTCAGAGCCAGTTCCTCCTAAATTGAAAACTTCAGCTATATCCAGTAGGGTGATGTCATTAAAGATAATAGGATTTGGAATCAGAAGGCCTGGATTTAAGTTCAGTTCCACCACTTGCTCACTGTGCAAATTTTAGCAAGTCGTTTAATCTCTGCGACTTATCAGAAACCTTTATAGCAAGAAGACTCAGGGAAGAGACAGTTCAGGAATCCTCATGAACAAAATGGCCATTGAAGAGTCAAGAGAGAGTGGAAGAGTAGCGTATTGGTTAAGAGTGTGGGCTTGAGTCCAACTATCTGAGTGTCAACCATTTTATCATTTGCAAAATGGCATAAAAGCTGTAACTGTCTTTATGGCTTACGGTGAGGCTTAAATAAATTAGTGAATGTAAAGTACATAGACTGGATTGTGGTGACAATAAACAATAAGCAATGGTTCTCATAGAAAAGGATGTCACTGTTTGAGTGAGAATAATGGAGACGGGGTCCTGTCTGTGCTCTCTTGAAGGGCCTAAGAAAGGATGTCGTTAAGGCATACCACACAATGAACTAATAGGAACATAAAGAAAAGGAAGTAGAGACATCAGTTTCCTGGCAATATGACCAAAGTGATTCTCTCCCACCTCTAATTTCCTTTTGTTCTTGCAGATCTGTTGCCTATGGTCCTGTCTTAACATGCGCAGAGTATCCCTAATGTTTTGCAGTTTTAAGGAAGTAAGCTTATTAAATTCAGTAAATTACTGCCTCAAAGATTATTTAAAAAAAAAAAAACCAAACCGTTCCTTTGATATCGACAGGTTTTAATAATATAACTGGATATGAATATCTCTCAAAAAGAAGTAATAAATGTGTCACATAGTATAAATAAGCAAGTGGGGTGGAGAAGAGTTACCTCCCATGCTCACTGATAATGAACCTCTTCATTACCATTTTGATCCCCCCAAATGCAGAAGGAACTGGGGAGGTGGTATGTTTGAACTACATAGTATCACAGAATAATGAACACTGAGTCACCATTGTCACCTGCCTTTTCTTGCCTATTTCCCTGGGTTGCAGACCTTGACATGGCCTAGCCTCACATCACAACAGAAGGGCCAGGCTGAGATCTGTGGTGTCCACAGACTGATGGAAATGATTAATGGAAGTGTATATCTCTTTCATTGAATTCAACCTAAGGGATTTATTACTTGCACTGAATTTAACACTGTAACTTATTTGGAATTGCTTATCATTTTATGGTTTGTCACATAACTAGATAGCATCAGTCACTCAACTACGGATAAAATAAATCCATTTTATTGGTTTTGTTTGAGGTTTTTTTTCATTTCTTTTGTTTTTGCTTTCATGCTGGAAAAACAATGTTTTTTATTTTCTGACACGGTTCACTTTTATAGCAGAAAACATCTTCAACTGACAAATTCCCACAGAGAATTCGGATGCTTATTTGACATCGATGATTGTAAATACAGTTTGCTAATTTTAAGTTTATTAACTACAAGACAAGTTTATGAACAGAATTCCCATTAGCAATTCCCTATTACATCTTGAATCAGGGAAGCAGCAATTATTGGAAACGACAATAGAATGACTTTTTCCCCACCTTTACCTCTCCCTCCCCTCCATCACTGGTTCAGTTGGTGGAATTATAGATGGGAGAGGGAGGCAGGCATGAGTTGGGTGTACTCTCTAGTACCCTGCTAAAAAAAACAACCCAGGTTCCCTTTTCTCTAGCTCCTCTCATGTTCAGTGACTAGCCCTCCATACCCGTAGATCTCCTGGGATATGCAGACCTGGTTCCCACTGCACAGACTGCCCCAGCCATGTCTCTGATCCTTCTGTTTCAGCCTCTGGGTGGATAATTCAACTCAGCGTTCTGCTCTTCGGTGGGGGCCAATTACGTTAAATTTAGAGGCAGGAGTAAAATGGCGCATTTGCTCTCAGGTTCAAGCCATATCTTTCAGTCTAGGATTGGCAACAGCAAAACTGATGCTTTGATACCCCTCCCATCCCCCACAAACACCCAACCATTTGCCATGTTGTGTTTCTTCTCTACATATTACCAGCCATAGAGAGAAAGTCATCATTAACTGGGACTGATGCTCTCATGACATAATATGATCAGATTTTGCTCGATCCCAGGCACCAGGCAGAATCCTTGCTATTAATGTCAGCAGCAGTGAAATGCCAGTTCACTCTATGAGCTGTCATTTCAGTGAAGAAAAAAAAACAAAACTCTAATGCAATCAATTTCAGTTATTGTATCTTGACGTTAATTATCGAAAACAGCAGAAAATCAAATATTATTCTAATTTCTACTCAAAACTGGGACAGGAATCAGGGATGCCTGGGTGGCTCAGTCAGTTAAGTGGCTGCCTTCAGCTCAGGTCATGATCCCAGAGTCCTGGGATCTAGTCCCACATCAGGCTTCCTGCTTAGTGGGGAGTCTGCTTCTCCCTCTGACCCTCTTCCCTCTCGTGCTCTCTGTCTCTCATTCTCTCTCTCAAATAAATAAATAAAATCTTAAAAAAAAAAAAATTGTCAGGAATCAGATCCCATGCATGGAACGTTTACCCAAAACAGGAGGAGAAAGAGCAAAATCACGAATTTACTTCCCCTGGGGGTGGGGCAGGGGGCGGGGGGACAACAACAGAACATTCTTTTTTCTTTTGTAATTGTTGTCTCTTGAGTTTTCTTTCTCAGTTTTCTGGGAAAAAAAGTTCTCAGATGGGATATTAGTGATTTTTAATTTTAAATAAGAAAATGAGTCATTCCTTTTTGGAAAACAGCTCCAGGCCATGCACTATGCCATTTCAGAATTTTGGATGGCTCTGCTACCATCGTCCTCAGGTGACTGTCAACCCCACTGGTCAAGGATTAGTGTCTGTCACACTCTGTATGTTGCCACATGCGTGGCACAAACATACTCAACAGACTTGGGTCAGCACTGGCAAGATTTATTATTTTTATTATTTTTACTATTTGCTTGAGGGCACTGTTCATTTCATTGGGAGCAGGAACTATTTACATTTTGCCTGTTCTATTAGTTTCCAAGGGGTGCCATAACAAATCACTACAAACATGGTGGCTTAAAACAACCAAAATTTATTCTCTCATAGTACGTGAGGCCAAACGTTAAAAATCAGAGTGCCCAGAGGGCCATGCTCCCTCTGACGGCTCTAAGGAAGAATCCTTCCTTGTGTCTTGCAGCTTCCAGTGGCTCCAGGCATTCCTTGGTTTATGGCCCCAAAATTCCAGGCACTGCTCTGTCTTCACATGGTCTTCTCCTCTGTGTGTTTTTCTTCCTTCCTTCCTTCCTTTCTACCTTCCTTCCTTCCTTCCTCCCCCCTCTCTTTCTCTCTCTTTCTTTCTCTCTCTTTCTCTCTCTCTCTCTCTTTCTTTCTTTCTTTCTCTTGTTTTATAAAGTCACTTGTCATTGGATTTATGGTCCACCTTTAGCCATGTTGATCTCATCTCAAAATCCTTAATTACATCTGTAAATACCCTTTTTCAAAACAAGGTCACATTTACAGGTTCCGGGTGGACATATCTTGGTGGGCCACCATTCAATACACCAACGTCAGTTATGTAAAGAGAAGATGTGGAAACGTGAGTTAGCTGGTCCTGTATTGTATTTTAATGATGTTGAGCCCCCGAGAGACCACACTGACTTTTTGAAGCTTCCCAGTTGGCCCCATCCCAAATCTGGCTCTTAACTAGGCAAATCTTGCACTGATTTAAGAAAGAGACACTTGTTGAAGAGGTCTTGCAATGGCATTCCATACATGCCCACTCCCAAACCCCACTAGTAAGTGTTCATTAACTGTCTCATGAAACTAAATTGACTAATACAACAACCTCATCCATTGTCCTCCCCAGGCAAAACCACCATGCTATTTCAGCTCAACACTCACCTTCCCACACCTATTGTACTGACTGACCTCGTATCAAATTCATGATTGCCAACAATAAACTGACATAGAACACTGATCAGCAATCCTACTTCATTTTCTTAGTAAGTATGCTTTCCACCCTCTAGGACAAGTATTGCATACCTTCTCCTCTGTCTGCAAGAATCCCTCCCCCCCAACACTCCTAGTTGACGATCTTGTTTCTCAGTTTATCGATAAAATTGGAACAGTCTTTCCATTCTCAAATCTATAATCAGCTGGCACCTATGTCCATAATCTCATCTTCCCTTTTGTTACAAATGAACCACCTCGGGATGCCTGGGTGGCTCAGTTGGTTAAGTGTCTGCCTTCGGCTCAGGTCATGATCCCGAGGTCCTGGGATCGAGTCCCACATTGGGCTCCCTGCATCAGAAAGCCTGCTTCTCCCTCTCCCCCTGCTTGTGAGCTCTCTCTCTCTGACAAATAAATAAAATCTTTAAAAAAAAAAATGTACCACCTCTTATCTTACCAGACACTACTCCTTTTGGATAGCTTCTCATAACCCCTTCTGGAGGACCTCACTTCTGCAATTAGCCCTTCTTTCAATCAGCTCTCCCTCCGTGGATCATTCCTACCTCCAGGGATCAATCCTACTAGTATCCAAGTATATTCTAGTAGCTCCAGTACCTTATGAATAAATTCTCTCTTGGCCTCAAAGCTCTCCGGTATTTGCTGTCTTTTCTCCACCCTCCTTTTCAGAAATTCTTATTTATGAGCAATTTCCCTGTCTCTTGCAGGTTTCTGCACATTCATTAAAGGTTTCTTTTTCTTTATTGTATCAATAACTTCCTCTCTTTTTTGCTACATCTAATTTATGCAGAGATAAAATCCTATGGCCAATGTAACCTACCTCAGTATTCCACTTGGGGGACCTGATGAAAAAAACTTGGTGGACTGCTAAATTATGCATATATCCATTTCAGCAACAGCATTGAAATATTCCTCTGTAGTATAAAATCTACATATCATACAGAATGGTCACTGGGTTCTAAAATCTATCAGAGTGGTGAATGATGATCTTAAAAATTGGCAGGACTTCGTTTCCTGTAGAAGTGATTGAAGCATGACCTTTTGTACAAATTAGATTGTTAAATTATTCTTTGGAGTAAGAGGGTCTAAATATATCTCTAATGGTGCACACTTATGTGGCCCTTTATAGTTTTCAAGGAATTTCATATCCATTACTTTATTTGAGCCTTACAATAACCCTGTAAGATACTGGTTATTTATCTAATTTTCACATACAGGAAAAATGAGGCTCCCAGAGTCTGTATGACTCACCCAACACCCTCCAGCTAGTGCTCAACTTAAACCCATGGACATTATTACCCCAGTGGCTCAACCTTGAGTGCACAGAGTCACTTGGGGAGCTTTCAAAAATCTCAGCACCCAGGGCGCCTGGGTGGCTCAGTCGTTAAGCGTCTGCCTTCGGCTCAGGTCATGATCCCAGGGTCCTGGGATCGAGTCCCACATCGGGCTCCCTGCTCAGTGGGAAGTCTGCTTCTCCCTCTCCCACTCCCCCTGCTTGTGTTCCTGCTCTCGCTATCTCTCTCTCTGTCAAATAAATAAATAAAATCTTAAAAAAAAAAAAATTAAAAATAAAAAAAATCTCAGCACCCAGGCTGCACTCAACACTAATCAAATCCAAATCTCTGGGGGTGAGATCAAGGCTTTATTATCTTGGAAAACTCTCCAGGTAATTTTAGCATGTGACTAAGTTTGAGAACCAGTGCTTTAGCTCTTCATTTTTGCAGCACTACTGTTTCTTCAATTCAACTCCCGCTTGCTGTCACCTTTAAGAAGGATTTTTTTTTTTACTGCAGTTTAAAGGGGAAGATGACTTTCTTGGGATCAAGTTTCTTGCAACACAGATATCAACCTTTTATAAGGGAAAAAAAATAAAGGAACGCTATCAGTCTCTTTAGATATATAATTTTCTCCCAAATCTCTGGTGGATGTGTCTTTATCTGGATTGATTGGAAGATAAAAGATGTCAAAAAGGAGTGTAGTATGATTTGTAGGAAGTAGTAGAATATTTGGACCTGTCTTATAGGTTTGCACACATCATATGGATATTCAAGTTTAAATTTAGAGATATCATCATCTTCTTACCATTTCTTTTTTTTTTAAAGATTTTATTTACTTATGAGAGAGGGAGAGCATGATGGGGAGAAGGGCAGAGGGAGAAGCAGACTCCCCGCTGAGCAGGGAGACTGACATGGGGCTCAATCCCAGGACCCCGAGATCATGACCCAAGCCAAAGGCAGATGCTTAACCAACGGAGCCACCCAGGTGCCCCTCTTCTTACCATTCCTAAAGGAATTATAAATGTGGCACTGATAATATGGCTTATCTGTTTCTCTTTAATAGCTGGGGATAAACTGGGAATGAGTTTAAGTATCTTAACACTTGTCCTAGAAATGTACCCTACATACGTAAGGTCTGAGAATTGTTGATTATAAAATTATTTTTACATTTCTCCCCTCTGAATTGGAAGGTGGCAATTATTCTGCTGTGACAATGAAATGGCTCTGTTCCTAAGCATGCACTGGGGAGAAGCAATGTTGGTCAAATGGTAACTGGCAGCACACTGCATTTTTTCAATTATTCAGAGGACATTTCTCTTGCAAATTTAGGCTCTGCATAAAAGGTAAATAAAAGAGACATATCCCCCGAGTGCAAATCTATTTCAAGACTGATTGCAATATTATTGAAAGGAGAATATAAAAATTGAATTAAAAATTATGATCCTTATATCAGTTCTCAAGAATATCAGGTTACGTGGTTACATTACATTCTGAAACCATTGCCTCAGTTTGCCATATGTAAAAATGGGGGTACACTTCTGAAATTCATATAAAGCCTGGAGAATTTGCTTCTTAATATTTTCAGCACACCAAGAGAGGAATGAAATGACATTTTTGTTATTATTGAATTAGTTTCCATTACTATAGTTTAAGTGAAATACATTTAGTTATGATTGTTTAGGTGACTAGTTATAAGGAAGCCGTTGGAGACTAATGCTTTGACCGGTTGTTAGTCTCTCAGTATTACACTAACCAATTGGACAACTTATTCTGGAATGCCATTTTCACCAGATGAATGCCCAGCTCCAGAATGTGGCTTCTTGTTATTGCATGAAGTCTAAATTCTTCACTCGAGGGCAGCTTGTTCCTTCCTGTTTCCCAGCATGCATTCTGTTCCCATCAAGCTGCGTTCTCTGTGTCACCCCACCCACTTTCTCATGCTAATCTCAGACCTGTGTCTTTGTTCGTGCTGCTTTCTCAACTAGATAACCTTCTCTCTCCTCCCCACCTGAGGAAAAGCAGCCTTTTTCAAGGCACTGCTCAATCCGTGTCACTTCTGTGAAAACTCTTCCAGCTGCTCTGGACCTCACCAATTCCCTCAACCTTCATTATCTATTCAAAATACAACAGTGACAGCATGTTCTCCTGGTCCTTGTGCATTAAGAATTTTCTAGTACATACAGGGCCCTTATTCTGAGGTACCAAGAAGAATGCATACAGATGCCTCACACTGAGAGGTCAAAGCCCATAGTGCATGCAACTGACACTGTGCTTCCTGTGTAAGGGCAGGCTCCAGGGGAACAAAAGACAATAGAACTTGTGTCCAGGAAATGTTACAGTTACCATCTCAAAATGGAAGGTTTTTTTTTGGGGGGGGGGTTGTTTTTTGTTTTTTGTTTGTTTTACACAGATTTACTTATTTATTTTTGAGGGAGAGAGAGAGAGAACATGAGCTGGAGGAGCAGAAGGAGAGGGAGAGAGAATCCCAAGCAGACTCAGTGCTGAGCATAGAGCCTGACATGGGGCTAGATCCCATGACCCTGAGATCATGACCTGAGCTGAAACCAAGAGTCAGACGCCCAACTGACTGCACCAGCCAGGAGCCCCTCAAAATGGAAGGAGTCCCTTAAGCAGATTTTTAAATGTTGGTGTCATCAGCTGACCTTTTGGTGCCCCTGTTTGGTCACCAGAAAATTGTTAGATTTAACACTCCTTGAGGAATAATCCATCGTTAAAATTCTGTGACTGATTATCTTTTTTACTCAACAGATGGACTTCTGTCCATTGATTTAGCACCATGTTGACATAATTAAATTCAATTAAACAAACAGGTTGGTCCACAGTTCGCTTTTCTTCTCACTGGGCACTTCCCCATATATAAGTAGCATGTCAATATCTCAACTGGGATGTGAATTATGGCCTTTCGTGAACTTTTAGCAAATAGTCCAGGTTATTCCTATCTCAGCCCTTACTCTTTATGTGATTCAGTAATTCACCAGTGTGTGAAGAACCACTGCTGCTTGGCCTTGTTTTCACCCCAAATCTGAGGTGACACTGAACAGATTGAGTCTTGTACTCCTGCTCATAACAGCAACCTATCAAAGCTACCATGTTTCTGCAAGGGAGAGAGGACCACAGGCTCCGTCTCCACTGTGAAATCCAATCAAGGATAATCAGTGACCAAATTGACCTGGTTTCTCAAGGATACAGCTCATAGATCTTAAGAACTAAGTTTGTCCCTGTTTCCAGCCCACCTTGCCCTACTCTCTGTCCTTCAGGAATGGGTTACAATAGATAGGTTAGAGGGTCTCAACTCTAGTTGAATATTGGAATTACTTCAGGAGGTTTTGGTTGTTTGTTTTGTAGCAGCTTTATTGAGATATCATTTGCATAGTATATAATTCATTCATTCAAAGATTAGAATCAGTGGCCAATATTCACAGAGCCACATAACCATCACCACAATTTTAGAACATTTTCATCATTTCAGAAAGAAACTGCATACCCTTAGCCATCACCCCTCTGATCCCACTCCTGTGCCCACATCTTCCTCAGCCCTCAGCAACCACCAATCCACTCTCTGTCTCTATAGATTTGTCTCTTTGGGATATTTTATATAAATGGAACCATATATTTTGTAGTCTTTTGTGACAGACTTCTTTCCATCAGCATGTTTTCAAGCTTCATCCATGTTACATATGTTAGTACTTCATTCCTTTTCATAACCAAATAACATTCCATTGTGTGGATATGCCACGTCATGTCTATCCATCCATCGGCTGATGGGCATTTGGGTTGTTTCCACCTTTTAGCTATTACAGGTCATGCTGCTATGAACATTCGTGCACAAGCTTTTATGTGAACATAAGTTGTTAATTCTCTTGCCTATATATCTAAGAGTAGAATTGCTGGGTCAAATGGTAACTCTATGTTTAACCTTTTGAGGAATTTCCAGACTGTCTTCCAGAGTGACTGCAAAATTTTACATCTCTACCGGCAATATATAAGAGCTCTGATTTCCCCACATCTCACCAACATCTGGTGTTGTCTGACTTTTTGAATTTAGCTGTCCTGTTGGGTGTGAAGTTTCCCATTTTGATTTTGATTTGTTACTTGATGGCTAATGACGTTGAGCATCTTTTCACACACTTGTTGATTGTTTGCTTATCTTCTTTGGAGAAATGCTGATCAGGTCCTTTGCCCAGTTTCAAATGTGATTTTTTTTTTTTTTATTATATATATGATTTGCAAATATTTTCTCCCATTCTATGGGTTGTAGAGATTTTAGATAATATTAATTTCTGGACTTGTACATGCAGACTTATTTGATCTGCTACCTACATTCACTCATATTTTTTTCAGTGTGCCAGGCAAAGAACTACTGACCGCATTAAGATATCTGCCACCTTAGAGTCCCAGAACCAACCTCTTTTGCCTCCAGAGCAAGTACCAGCCCAATGGTTACAACTATTTCCAGACCCAAAGTAATCTTATTTGGAGGTTCTATTGTCCTTGGCTGCCCCAAAACGTTTGATCACCAGAGTCACCAAAGTTTTCCCAAACAGATTGATCTAACTTGGAACCTAACCAGAAGTTAGGAGAATCTCATTCCTTTTCCTCCCTCTATGTACCTCATGCAAAATCTTTGGTGACACTCCCACTCTTAGCCAGGCTTCTGCATCTCAAGCAGTTTGGGGAAGGACAGAATTTACCAAATCAGGAAGAGAAAGGCAAAAGCAGAGGATCTTACAACACCCTTCGTCAGATAGTAAAACATCCTTGCCTTCTATTTGTAAACCTATGGAAGACCAATCTGTAGATATTTACCATACTAAAGGAATATGTCCCAGATGACCTGCATCATTTCCCGTAGATATATGTGTAGTTGCAAAAAATTTAATTAGCAGTGTCTGTTGCTTAAAGCATTGATAAATGGTAGATAGATGATAGATAGATAGATAGGTAGATAGATATAGATAGGTAGAGAGATAGATAGACAGACAGATGATAAAGTTCTGTACCCTTTTACACAGACTATGGTTTCCACCACCACATCTCTATTTTCCAAGAGAGTATTAATTGATATTTAGATAGTCAATTCCTCATCTTTTGCTTTAGAGGAGGGTCCAGCATCCTTCTTTCCTTCCCCTTGATTTTAAACACCAACAGCACCCTGTCTAGTTATTTTCGCAACCTAAAATGCTCCCATAGAGTTCCAAATTTTAAAACACTATGATTCCAAAATCCCCAAATACTATGTTTTCAGCGAGGACAACTCTATTCCCTAAAGCCCTCACCTAAATTTCTAACCACGTGTGCCACAGAACCAGTCCACATATAAATCCCACAGGCAACTGAAACTCAACACATCCTCTTCTCCCCTCTGATTCCTTATCCAAGACACCATCCACTGTGCATTTCAGCACCTTAGGCTCTTAATCTCTCCTCCTTTTCTCCTCCAACTTAATTGCCATGTTCTGTTGACTCCACCTACTAAAAATCTCTTCACTCCATTCTTTCAAATCCCCAGTCACTAACCTTTACCTGAGGGACTGTTGCAATAGCTCCCAATTGTTTTCCTGCTTCAGCAGCTTCATTGTCCAATCCAGAGTGATTTTCTAAAAGGAAAATCTGATGAAGTATATTTCCTGCTTAAATCTCTTCACTGGCTTTTTATCACTCTGGTGGCTCTGCCCAGTTGGTGGTCCGAGAACACTTAGGGATTTAACGGAGAGGTTCCAAAAGGGTCATGTCATTTATGACAATGACACCCATTCCTTTCTAGTTTTGTCAATCAGTTAGTAGAATAGGAAAATTTCTCAAAACTAATCAATAAATAAATCAAAGATTTCAAATACTTTTTCCCTTTAAAAAGAACACTTTGCTAACTTTTCACTTCATATCAAGAGAACAGGTGTGTTGTGGCCAAAGTGAACAGATTCATGTCTCACCCACTTTGTCACTCAACTGAATCCCACTAGCCACAATTGTTTGAATTGCTTTTATTTTTTTTAAGATTTTATTTATTTATTTGACAGAGAGAGACACACAGCGAGAGAGGAAACATAAGCATGGGGAGTGGGAGAGGGAGAAGCAGGCTTCTCACTGAGCAGGGAGCCCGATGCGGGGCTCGATCCCAGGACCCTGGGATCACAACCTGAGCCGAAGGCAGATGTTTAATGACTGAGCCACCCAGGTGCCCCTGAATTGTTTTTACTTGTAGTGTTAGAGTTTTCCCTTTATATCCATAATGGACCATTTGTTAGAGAAAACACAAAAGTATAATATCAAAATTCAAGTTATCTTTAAGAAGAATAAAAATGATAACAATTCTGCAATCTTATCTCAAACTGATCTTCACCAGATCTGTGACTTGTATAAATTAGAATTTGCAACAGATCAATATACATGAACTCCTTTTTTCTAAAAAGTAAAAATAAGAAATATAGTAATGAACATATTTAAATTGACCATTTATCGGATAAGAATAATACACTATGTTATTTAAGAAAATAAGTTAGACACAGCAACCTAAAATATTCTCTTGTCTCATCACGTAGAAATAAAAAATAAAACAGTTGTTTCTTTAGTCCATGGTCAAGAAGACAGTTTTTGTTGATTTTTAATGCAGCAATAAGTAATTACATTTTAATATACATGTTAGTGTACATTCCATTCCCAAACCAAACAACTTAGTCATTTCTAATTTGCCAACAAATTATACTTTCCTTATACAATTAATATAAAGTAAATCAAATAGGGGTACCTGGGTGGCTCAGTTGGTTAAGTGTCTGCCTTCGGCTCAGGTCGTGATCTTGGGGTCCTAGGATTGAGCCCAATGGCAGGCTCCCTATTCAGCGGGGAGTTGGGAGTTGCTTCTCCCTCGGTGTCTGTCCCTACCCTCCATTGTGTGCATGCCCCAGCCTGCGTGCACACTCTCTCTCTCTCTCAAATAAATATATAAATAAAATCTTTTAAAAATATATATAAAGCAAATCAAATCATACAAACCATTGGTAATGGGAAAAAGACAGTTTTGTCTTTGATAGGACTATTGTTAAAATTATATTTTAAAAGAGCTTTACAGATCTACAAGAGGCTATATAATGAACTAAGTTGCGCCTCAGATAGGTGAAAAAAAGACAAAAGTTAAGAACTCACCCATTCTTCTTCTTTTCCCCAAAACCCATGGAAATTTGTTTCCTTTATGCAATGCTATCAAATTCTGAGCTCATATGAAAAGGTGTTTTAGGCAACTAACTAACATAATTCGATTTTACTCTTAAAATATATAAATCCAGAAAGTTTTATTTTCAGTATAGAAGAGTGAACCCCTAACAAATAATTGTATAAACTCTGGTCAAAGAGAAAACACAATCACTTAAGGTTTACAGAAACTTAACAAAAGTAGGCAGGTTGGGGCTCCTTGGTGGCTCAGTCGGTTAAGCATCTGCCTTTGGCTCGGGTCATGAGCCCAGGGTCCTGGGATCCAGCCCCACGTCGGGTTCCCTGCTCAGTGGGGAGCCTGCTTCTCCCTCTCCTTCTGCCTGCTTCTCCCCCTGCTTGGGCTTTCTCTCCCTCTGTCAAATAAATAAATAAAATTTTAAGAAAAAATGGAGGCAGACTCAGGACCCCATATGACCTAGTTCTCCCCACCTTCCTAATTTTATTCCTTTTCACTCTCCCCTGTGTTCGTTCTTCTCCAGGCATTACTGCCCTACCCACCTAGCGCCCTCTCCCCTATATGTGCTTGGCTAGCTCACATTCTCCACATACTTGCACAAAGCTCTTTCCTCACCCTCTTATAACAAATAACAACCCTCCAACCCTCCACCTGGCCAGGATATCCTGCCGCCTTACCCTGCTTTATTCTTCTCCATAGCACCTGACATACCACATGTTTGTTTGTTGTCCTTTTATCCATGCATGCCTCCAAGGATGCAAGCTTCATCAGAGCAGTGACATCTCCAGCACATACAACGGCACCTGAAACAAAGCAATTAAAAAAAAAAGTGTAGACTTATTGAATAAAAGGCTGAATATGAGGTATTCTGGAGGAGGATTGGAGGGATTTCATTCGATAGTCTGGTAACAGAAAGTCTTTCTGGATGTAGCAATGTCCATGGACCAAGGAATAATGGCTGTTGAGGATAGGAAGCATATGTGATTATAAGCCAGTGACCCAAGTAGACAGGCTGAAACGTGTCTGATGTTAGTATAAACCATAAAACCCTGCAGGGTCAGGTTCATACTTCTCTCATGCAAGTCCCTCAGATGAGATAATTAAGACTCAAAATGTTAGATGACTTGCTGAATTCACATAGCAACTAGGGGAAATGGGGTTTTCTGAGTGCTGGTCCAAATCTCTCCACATATACCCATACCCCCAGCCTACCTGTTATGAACTGAATTCTGTTCCCCCAATACACATATGTTGAAGTCCTCACCCCCAGTGTGGCTGTATCTGGAGATAGGGCCTATAAGGAGGTAATTAAGGTTAAATGGGGTCCTAAACGGGGGGGAGAGTTGTTGTGATAGGATTCATGCCCTTATAAGAAGAGACATCAGAGAGCTTGCTGTCTTGCTCTCTCCCCACACATACGCCAAGGAAAGGCCAAGTGAGGACCGGCAAGCAACCAAGCACTGAACTCTGTTAGCTCCTTGATCTTGAACTTTCCAGCCTCCAGAACTGAGAAAATACATTTTTGTTCTTTAAGACACCCAGTCTAGAATATTTCATTATGGCAGCCTGAGCTGATGAAACCCCTGCCCCCCCTTCTCGGCCCCTGCCCCTCGAAAAAGCAGGAGTCACACCACTAATCTGTACGATCGAGTGGCAGTGTCAATCACTAAGAGGAGGTAAGGAATTAAAAGCTGAGAAGTGGGCTATAAAGGATATCTTCCCCAAGCCCAGCCACCTTTGGTCAGCTCACACTCTCAGACATAGCCTTCACAGGTGACTCACTCAACTAAGTCAACGGCTTAGTTTTGATGCTTATAACAGCTAGCAGAACTCTATCTACGTGAACATTTCAAGAGAGATTTAAACAGCCTTGTCCTGTATCTTGCTCTTGGCGTACAAGCTGAATGTGAAGGCGGGAGCAGAAGCAGTCCGGAAAAAACAAGCTGTTGCTTTTATTTTCAGTCCATCAGCTTCCCTGAGTAATTCACCCAGTTCAAAAGCAATGAAGCATGGATTTCACTTGCAATGACACAGACCCAGGCATATTAATGCAATTGTTTTATTAAGTAATTTACTTATTTAGCAAATAACCAAAAGAAAATTTCCCTTATCTGGTGCCGTAATGTCACCTTTTTAATTCTGGAAAGCAAAAGAGAACACTAGAGGTTCCATCCTTATTTTTGAAGAATCCCTGCCAGCAAAAATATTGATGTTTAAAACCTGGGTTTGGAGGTAAGGAAGTGGGGAAGATTGCATTAGAACTCAATCCAATTCATCCAGTTTTATAAAATATAAATGATACGCAAAGCACTGGTTACTCTGTGGAAAATGTAAGAAAATCTAAGGCTGGCTTTCTGCTGTCTAGTTAGAGATATGTATAAGGCAAGATGTTGTGTACAAATATCAAATTGTTCCTTCTCCATTCCTACTAAAGTGAGTATAAAGATTATGAGTAGATATCAGTGCCACAGTTCAAGGCAAGATTATATATATATGTCAGAAGCATCGAAGAAATCATGTAGATATAGCAAGATGGCATTGGATGAAAAGAAAGAACATAGCTACTGCTGTGTTGTGTGTCCAGAAAATGAGAGGAAGAGAATAACAAAACTGCATTAAAATCCTAGAAAGCAAAGGGATGAAGATTGGTACTGATGTGCTATGGAGAAAGACAGAGGTGTATTACCTCCAACATTCAGCATTAAGTGTAATACTGAGTAGCTGGGTGGAAGGCTTCCACTCCTCCAGCACCTGTGGGACGTGCTCCAGGGCTGGAGCCACACAGAAGGCACACAACAGGGGCAAACACCAGAGGAACTGCTCCACTGGGGATCCAGCATGGAGAGGCTCCACGCTGAGATATCTTCCAGCCCTGTTTCAGGTTTCCAGATGCTCTACAATGATGCATTGAGCAGGGCTGACAGTGTGGCAGTAAGGAATTACAGTGAAAAAAAAAAATAGAGAAAAGCTCAGCTGTCCTGTCTCCTTTCCACTAAGCCTGAAAGATTGAGGAAGAAATAAAACTCTTCATTCTGAAACAAAACCATGAAATCCTAACTCTATAAGCCAATCTTGGGCAAACCTCGACCTCCATCCTGAAAGTAGAATAAACAGAAGCCGTTGACACCATCATAGTTTATAACAAGAAGAATGAACATCATCTTCTGAAGTCCACAGTTATTATTAGAAACAGAGCTGTTTTAAAAAAATCATGTAATCTTTCTTCTCCGTTTTAAAAGGGCGCTGTAAGCATCAGATTAAAGTGGGTGTTCAAAGGAAGGAAATTATTTGAGATCAGGAAAGAGAAAGGTGATGAAAATTACAATTTCTGAATTCAGAGATTCAATGTAATATTGAGTAGCTGAGTAGCTACTACAGAAGTCCTAATCAGTGAAGTAGAAGACGAGCTTGAGAAATTCTCTAACATCACAAAAGAAATGAGAAAAAATGAATATGATATAAAATACGAGACCTGAAAAACAAGGTTACATAAAATATACTTAATAGTAGTCCAAAAGAAAAGAAAAGAATAGAACAATAATAATTTAAAACAAAACAAAACAAAAAACTACAGAAGAAAATTTTCCTAAACAAAGTAGACCTGAGTCTGCACGTGAAAAGAGTCTACATCTACGAAGTCAAGATCAAAGACATTCTAACAATTAAAAAAAAAAACAACCTTTAAGGTCAAATATAATTTCCAAAAGGCATCCAGATGAAAAAAAATTCACACTCAAAGGCATGAAAATCAGGATGACATCAGATTTCCTTGCAACACTGGACACTATAAGACAGTGGAGTAACATCTATGGAATTCTCAGGTAAAATATTGTGACTCCAGAATTCTGTGCTGTAGTTAAGCAGGTACATTAGTAAGAACAACAAAAAGACATTTTCAGATCAAAAAGTATATCATCCACATACTAAAGCAGAAAATTTACTCAGAATTATATGGCAGCAACAGGCCTATGTTAATTCATAAAAGGGAATAAAGTAGCATAAAAATGTCCACTAAGGCCTGAAACCATGTCATATACACATTGCATTAACTTATAAAAATTAATAAAAATGTAAATACTTTTTTTAAAGATTTATTTATTTAGGGGCACCTAGGTGGCTCAGTCGGTTAAGCTATTGCCTTCAGCTCCCGCTCAGGTCATGATCTCAACATCCTGGGAATCGAGCCCCACATCAGGCTCCCTGCTCAGTGGGGAGTCTGCTTGTCCCTCTCCCTCTGCCCCTCACCCCTGTTTGTGCACTCTCTCTCTCTCTCAAATGAATAAAATATATTTTTTTAAAGATTTATTTATTTATTTTAGAGAGAGAGAATGCAAGCAGGGGGTGGGGCGGAAGAAGAAAGAGAATTTTCAAACAGAGCTCCCTGAGTGCAGAGCCCACGGAAGGGCTTGATCCCAGGACCCCTAGATCATGACTTGAGCCAAAATCAAGAGTCAGCTGCCCAACCAGCTGAACCACCCAGGCACTCCAAATGTAAAAACTTTTTAAAGAGATGACTCATAATATGACATAATAATTTGGGTCTAAAAATCCCACAATACATAAATAAAATTTGAGAAGTAGAATGAAGATTAGTAGAGGTAGTGGTGATAAAAATAAAACATGAAAATTTCTCATCTCATAGGGTAGGTGTCTGGGAGTCAACCAATACTATTTCAAGTTTTCTTTGATTTTAGGGAAAATAGCTTTAAATATGATTATTGTTTTTAAATGTAAAAGTTACCAATGGTAGAATAAAATATTATATATACATATATATAAAAAACTTAATCATTACAGAACAAATAAAAGGCAAAAATAACTCATATAAATAAACATGATATGATAAATAAGTAAAAGACAAAAATAATATATACAAAACATCATAAAAAATGAGAAATACTCAAAACCATTAATATTGGTAAGTGTAAACTAAGATGGCAATCATAAGCCCACGCATATGAGAAATGGTAACAAATGTAAATAGGTACACTTTTCTACCAAATGACAAAAAACATAAAATTATGTCATAAAATAAAGGCCAATTATAAGCCGCTTATAAGAGACAAATACAAAAGAGATACAAAAAAGTAAAAATATTTAAAATGACAAAGACATATCAAGCAAATACAAACAATAGAAATTTCAATATAAAATGGAAAGAAACCCAAATCATAAGAACATATAAGAAAAAGTCATCTTACACTGGCAAAATATTTAATCCATAATTTAAATATGGCTATCACAAACTTTTCTCTGCCACATAATATTGTACCAAAATATATAAAGCAAAAACTACCAGAACTAACAAATGACCTGGTGGTGGGGTAACTTCAAACAAACATCCTCAGTCTGTGACTGATCAATATGCAAACAGAGAGGATTTGAGTAATATCCTTGATAAGATTGATTAAGTAGATATAATAACATTTAAAATAAACTTAAACATAAAAATACCTTCTTTTTCAAGCATGCAAAAAATCTTTTATCAGGTCATAACAAAAACCAAAATAAAAATAGGGGAAGAGAAATTGTACAGACTAAAATCTGTAACTATAATGCAATAAAATTAAATTTAATAACAACAAAAAAATCACACAAAAATATTCTCAAACTGGACATCAAAAGGCAATTTTCTAAATAACTCTGAAGTCAGTCAAAGAGATTAATACCACCATTACAAACTAGTTAGATTATAATGATAATGAAAATACTTCATATATCAACATTTATAAATGTTGTTTATACTCAAATGTGTTCTTCCAAAATTTCAAAGAACAAATTATTACATGTGATATAACCTGTTCAGAACACAACAAAGGAAGGGAAGCTTCCCAATTTGTTATATGCAGCTAACATACTCTGATTTCCAATTCTGAACATACTAGCACTGGAAAGACAACTATAGTAAATATAAGCAAATAAAATTAAGCAATTATTCAAAAGAATAACAGACCATAGTCAAGGAAGGTCTGACTAAAGAAAGCAAGGCTAACTTAATGTTAGGAAATCTGTTGACATAAATCACACCAATAAAGAAAAGAAGAAAATTCAGGGATGCCTGGGTGGCTCAGTAGGTTAAGCATCGGGCTCTTGGTTTTGGCTCAGGTCATGGTCTCAAGTTCCAGGAATAGAGCCCCATCTTGGGATCCATGTTCAGCACAGAGTCTGCTTGAATCCACTATCTCCCTCTCCCTCTGCCCCTCCCCAACCCCTCTTGCTCTCACTCTCTCTCTAAAAGAAAAAGAAAAAGAAAAAGAATCCATATGGTGGATTGTTAGAGTGAGGCAAAAAAAAAGTTAATATTCAGCATTTGTCCCTAATACAAACTTTAAATAAAGAAGCATAGAAATATTCTTCATTAACATAACAAAAATATGTTATTATTAGTAGTAGTAGTATATTAAATAACTCAAGCTAACAGCTAATATCACACTGACATAAATTTATCGAGAATTGCTTAGAATTTTTTAAAAAGAAAGAAAATAATTGAAATAGTGCAGTTTATAGTACCATAAAATTATATTTTATGTATTTTTACATACTATGTATTAATGCATACACTATGTGTTACTGTATTCCTGGTTTAAAAACCGCGTACTATGCAAACATTTTAAGGGGAATTCAAGAAATTCTCAAGGTTTAATTTTGCTTATATTTCATTTGTGTCCTTTATATCCAACTTTAGCACTTAATGCCCCCCACACTCCATCATAGTTGATTCCTCTTGAATTTGTGCTTCCTCTCAGTAATCCATGTGTTCATCTTTCACTGATTTCCCAGGAAACTTTCCACAGTGGCTCAGCTCTTGGGAGAAGTAGTAACTCTTTATATTCACATCAAAACAATAGAAACCTTTAACTGAAACATTTCATCAAAGTACCTCCTGGTGTTCTCTTATTCTATCTCAAGGATGTAGATGCCAGAAGACTCCCTTTCAACAATGATTATGAATAGACTCGATTGCGTCCTTAACAGCTTATTGTTTGCATTATGAAAAGCAGTTAAATACTCTTGTTACCAATGAACTTAGCACAATGAAATGGATGATGATAATATATGTGAGACTCTGCACTAATCTGCTGAAGATCAATACTCTCTTTCAGTTGGCATAATGCCTGAAATCAAACGACAGAACAGATCACTGATATAACAAACCAAGTAGGAGACTCAAATTCACTGGAATCTCCAAGTCATCGGACCACCTTCAAACAATTTTTAAGTCAGTACTCCCTAGACAATCTGCTAGCAGTGACAGATAAAAGTAATTGTACATCCATTCTCCGTGTAGAGCCGGCTGAGTGCTGTGCCAGGTGGCCCACACTTCTGGTGGGCACACAATCCATCTGCAGAACATAAAAGATGAGAATTGGCCAGGAGTGACCCCAGGAAGAAAAGAGAATTTGGTGGGGTCAGTAGGCAACAAGGGTGTGACTGGTAATAAAGGAAGGACACGGGGCGCCTGGGTGGCTCAGTCGGTTAGGCGACTGCCTTCGGCTCAGGTCATGATCCTGGAGTCCCGGGATCGAGTCCCGCATCGGGCTCCCTGCTCGGCGGGGAGCCTGCTTCTCCCTCTGACCCTCCCCCGTCTCATGCTCTCTCTCTCTATCTCATTCTCTCTCTCAAATAAATAAATAAATAAATAAAAAATCAAAAAAAAAAAAAAAAAAAGGAAGGAAACATAAGGCTACGAGCTGTATGATTCCAACTCTACGGCGTTTTGCAAAGAGCAAAACTATGGAGACAGTAAAAAGATTGTGGTTGTCAAGGGTTGTAAGGGAGGGAGGAATAGATGGGCAACAGGAGATTCTTAAGGCAGTGAAACTATTCTGAATTCTACTGTAACGGCAGACACCTATCATTATACACTTGTCAAAATCCATAGAATGCACAGCACCAGGAGTGAACGCTAATATAAACTATGGACATTAGTTAGTAATAACATGCCCATGTTGGTTCATCAGTCATAACAAATATACTAATGCAAGATGTTAATAATAGAGGGAACTAGGGAGTGGGTACTGAGGGGGTATATGGGAACTCTGCTCAATTTTTCTGTAAACCTAAAACTGCTCTAAAAAGTAAAATCTCTCTTTAAAAAAAAAGAATGGATGAGTACAGGGAATTTTCCATAAGGATATTGGGAGAAACTGAAATAAGAATGGAGCAGGTTAGCGGATGAGGTGAGCTCAGACATAGGGGTGGGCTTAGGAATGTCCATTCTTTCATAAAGAATGAAAGAGGTGGGATTGAAGAACCTGATCTTCACAGCCTCCCCCAGAGCACAGAGACTCCTCTTAACAGCAGCATCCTTCTACTTAAGCTTCTTCATTATACAGAAGCTGAAATAGCCAACCAGTCATGAAATCAGTTTAGATGTTTGTGTAATTCACTTAAATGCATTTGAAACATTAAATTATTTAGTTATAGTGTGAATGTAAAATTTGTGGGTCACCCTAGTTTCTTAAAAAACATGAAGGATTAAGGGGAACCCTCCTACACTGTTGGTGGGAATGCAAGCTGGTGCAGCCACTCTGGAAAACAGTATGGAGGGTCCTCAAAAAGTTGAAAATAGAGCTACCCTACAACCCAGCAATTGCACTACTGGGTATTTACCCCAAAGATACAAATGTAGGGATCGGAAGGGGTACGTGCACCCCGATGTTTATAGCAGCAATGTCCACAATAGCCAAACTATGGAAAGAGCCAAGATGTCAATCGACAGATGAATGGATAAAGAAGATGTAGTGTATATATACAATGGAATATTATGCAGCCATCAAAAAAAAACCCCACGAAATCTTGCCATTTGCAATGACGTGGATGGAACTAGAGGTATTATGCTAAGTGAAATGTCAATCAGAGAAAGACATGTATCATATGATCTCACTCATATGAGGAATTCTTAATCTCAGGAAACAAACAGAGGGTTGCTGGAGTGGTGGGGGTGGGAGGGATGGGGTGCCTGGGTGATAGACACTGGAGAGGGTATGTGCTATGGTGAGCACTATGAATTGTGTTAAGACTGATGAGTCACAGACCTGTACCTCTGAAACAAATAATACATTATATGTTAAAAAATATATATATATATAGTAGGAAGGGAAAAATGAAGGGGGGAAATCGGAGGGGGAGACGAACCATGAGAGACTATGGACTCTGAGAAACAAACCGAAGGTTCTGAAGGGGAGGGGGGTGGGGGGATGGGTTAGCCTGGTGATGGGTATTAAAGAGGGCACGTATTGAATGGAACACTGGGTATTATATGCAAACAATCATGGAACACTACATCAAAAACTAATGATGTAATGTATGGTGATTAACATAATAAAATAAAATTTAAAAAAAACACGAAGGATTATTGCTCATCTAATAGAGCTACATACAGATCCTCACTGACAAATAGTGACCCAAGTTTTTATTTCACTGGCCAAGGAATTGATACAGTTGTAGTTTTTAAAGTTCTAAAACCTTAGAAGTTGAAAAAAAAAAAAGAAGGGGGGATTCTAGTCAAACCTCGAAAAAACTAGAATTCAATGAAATGCATTGAAAATGGTAAAAATTAGTAAAATATTTTTATACCTATTCATTTGTGTTATTTAACTTCTGCTGTCTTGTTTGGATTACATTTTAAAATCGTTTTTATTAACCCATTTTTCTGTTTCAAGGACTTTTACTCTACCTTTGGAAAACTATGTGAAAAGTTACCTAAGCCTTTATAATGGGCTCTGTGCCCTTAACAGCCTTCTCCCCGCCCATGAGTGAAGCCATGAGCGGTATAGCATGATGGTTTGGCATATACATTTTGGAATTGGCAAGCTTTGGATTCAAATCCCAGATTCTTTTATTTATTATGTGACTTTGAGCAAGTTTCTCAACTTTTTTGAGCTTTAGTTCTTGTATTAGAGTTCTACAGAAAAACAAAACCAAAATATATAAAATGAAAAATTGGCTCACACAATTGTGGAGGCTGAGAAGTCCCATGATCTGCTGTCTGCTGGCTGAAGACCAAAGAAAGCCAGTGGTGTAATTCTAGTCTGAGTTTGAAGACCTGAGAACCAAGGGAGCTGATGGTGTAAATCCTAGTCCCAGGGCAAGTGAAGAGCAGTGTCCCAGCTCAAGGAGGGAAGCAAGAAATGGACCAATCCTCCTTTTCTCTTTTTGCTCTATTTAGGCCCTCAGTGGATTGGCTGATGCACACCCACACTGGAGAGGGCAATGTGCTTTACTCAGTCCACTGATTCAAATGCCAATCTTATCCAGAAATACCCTGACAGACACACCTAGAAATAATGTTTAACCTGAGCACACCATGCCTACTTCACCCAGTCAAGCTGACACATAATATTAACCATCACAATTTCTTATCTCTACAAAGTCGATGAGGACTCTATAGGGATAAGTGAGTAATTCATGCATGGTTCCTAGCACAACGTCTGCTATGGACTGAATGTTTGTGTCTCCCTAAATCCATACCTTAAACCCTTAATCTCCAGTGTGATGGTATTTGGAGGTGAGGCCAACGGACATTGTTAGGTTTGATAAGGTCATGAGGGTGGGGCTGTTATGATGGAATTAATGCTCTTATAAAAAGAGGAAGAGACACAAGACCTTTCTCTCCACCATGTGAGGACACAGCAAGAAGGCAGCCATCTGCAAACCAGGAAGAGGGCCTCACCAGACCCCAGATCTGCCGGTACTTCCATCTTGGACTTCCCAGCCTCCAGACCTGTGAGAAATAAATGCCCAGTGTGTGCTATTTGTTACAGCAAATAGCCTGAACTGTCTGTAACACCTAACACACAGTAAATGCTAAATAAATGCTGGCAGCTCCTCTGGTGCAATTCCCTGCCTCTATTTCCAGCACCTTTCCAGAGAATGTCTCTAGAAAGCACTGTCTCTCTCTTGTGCCTGCTTGGTTTGTCCCACCATCTCCATGGTAGCTCCATTGCCACAGGTCTAGACTGACCACTTCTCAATGTTTTTATGGAATGATGCTTGATGTGGCAACCCACGTAGTTCTCGATTCTTCTTGCTTCTGGCAGCAGCTTGCTTACTCCATAGCCGGAGGCTGTGAGACTAGTGCTATCCTCTTCCCACTTTGATCCCCTGGCTCCCGAAACCGAGCCTTAGTCAGATCCTGCCTCCCAGGAAGTAGTTCAGGCAAAAGATTTTGTACAAACTGTTATCACATGCATCTAATAAGGAATGAGACTTTCGAAAAATGTCAATGTCCAACACTTTGGGGAATGCATAAACAGATCATGGAGCATCAGTATGGTCAAATATTATGCAGCCTCCACACATATGTTTAAAGAGTTTCAAACAAAATGAAAAAAATGTTTTGCTACAGTCAGGGTATGTTAGGGGTAGATGTGGGGGCGGGGCAGTGGTTACAAAGACCTGTGTGTGATTCTGGCTCCGCCCCTCATTCTCTGTGTGACATACGGCAGGCTGCCTAACATCTTTGAGTCTCTATCCTCATCTGCTAAATGGGGATGGTAACAGCTACGTCTTAGGATCACTCTGATGATTAAATTAGCTAACATATGTCAAAGCTTTAGCCGTCAAGATGTTCTAGTAAGAAACAACCTCAAATTCCCATTGGCTTAAAACAGCAAAGGCTTATTTCTTGCTCACATTCTCAGTCCAACAACGGTTGCATGGTCTCATCCCCAATCGGGCAGTCAGGCTGACAGAGTGTCTCCTGTCTGGATCATCTCCTGCCACATGGCAGAGGGTAGGAACTTAGCAAGTCATGAATCTGATTGTAAGTTTCTGTCTGAAATGGCTCATGCCTAGGCCTACCTTCGAGGGACAGAGAATTACAATTCTACCCCATGTGTGAAAGGAGGAAACCCAGAAATGTAGGTAAATGGTGCAAAGGTAGATAGATAAACATCACAAGTACCTATTACAGAGCCGGCACCTAGAGGTTTTCAATAATAAATGTATGTAGATAATACTATACACTTTTGCATGTATATATTTGAAATGCATAAAAACGAGAACAAAATGTTACCATTTTAAGAGCAACAACTTCAGATGATCAGATTATTGATGGTTCTTTTCTGCCTCTATACTTGTCCTGTAATAATTAATTTTTTTTAAAGATTTTATTTATTTATTTGACAGAGAGATAGCGAGAGCAGGAACACAAGCAGGGGGAGTGGGAGAGGGAGAAGCAGGCCTCCTGCCGAGCAGGGAGCCCGATGAGGGACTCGATCCCAGGACCCTGGGATCATGACCTGAGCCGAAGGCAGACGCTTAACCGAATGAGCCACCCAGGCGCCTGCCTGTAATAATTAATCTTATATGATGTGTTTATATTACTTTTTTAATGAGGATAAATGAACAAGACTCATGTTCATTGCTGTTTACGCTTAGCTGTTTCCATCAAGTTTTTTAAAAATAAAATCGAATTTAAAAATCATTAATCACAACTCTGGAGGTCAGCTGTTTGGAGGACAAAATTATAACCAGGATACTACTAGTGAAAAAAAAAAAAAAAGGATATACAAATTGTAGGCAGAAAGGCAGAAAAACGAAGAATGTAAGCAGACTATATATAGTGAGCATTAAAGATTCAAATGTTCAATTGATAGCTAATGCTAAATATGGGACTTATAAACTGTTCTGCAAGTAAATACCACTAATGCAATTCTTGTATAATGAGCAGCCTCGTTCCAAATTTTTTGATCAAAGTGTAAAGTCCCCCCAAAATCTCATCTTACCTGTGTTCAATAAAATTAAAAACATTATAGCTTTTGGTTAAAATATTCTTAAGAAACATATTAAAAATTATAGCTTCTATAATGGGAAAAGGTAGCTGAATGTTTTTAAGAATTCCCCTAGGACTGAAGAAACTCTAAGCTTGAATCTAATAAAATAGAAACTCCCATATATATTGCAGATTTAATGTCCTCCATTAAATTTCTCCCCATTCAGCAAGGAAAACATTTTCTCTCTGTCTCCTTTTGCAGTTATCAGCCACTGACCTTTCACCCAAGTCTGACTCCCTGAAGAATTGTGACCCAGAGTCTGGGGACAGGAGCTGGTTGATTTGAGTCACAGCTGTCTGAGCCAAAGATGTCAGTTTTGTTCTGTTTTGTTTCTTACTGAGAGCAGTGTTACTGGAGAGAGGACTTTGAGTTAAATGGTGCTTATAAACCCAATTCAAGGCAGCATAACATTGCACCACTACTAACAAAGAAGATGCAGGCTAATAGCTTATTTGCCATCAAAATTTTTATTTTCTTCGACAAGTTAATGTCATGAAAAGAGCTGGGGGAGATTGCTTTATATAAAAAAGAGAATTTTAAAGCATAACAACCTAATGAAAAGTGTAGGCCTTAATTGGTTCAAGTAAGCCAAAGGAAGATAATATCTTGGGAACAACTGGGGCAATTTGACTGGAGACTGGGTAGTAGGCGATGTCAAAGAATTGTTGTTAATTTTATTAGTTGTGATGATGGTATTGTGGTTATATTGGCAAATGTCTCTATTATTTAGAGGTGAATACCAAGACATCCATAATTTTAAGAAATTAAGCACAAATAAATAAAACAAATGTAGCAAAATGTTAATAGTTATTGAATGTAGGTGAGGAGTATTTAGAGAATTATTATAACATTTTTTCTGCTTTTCACCATACTTAAAATGTCTTTCATTATAAAAATTTAAGATTTCCCAGAGGAAGGGACAATATAAGGCATGAGAATACATCAGTAATATTAGGGAACTTTAGAGGTGGGAAAAAATATTAGAGAATATTTATTCCAACACCTTCAATTCAAAGATGTGGAAATTGGTGCCTTGAGTGATTGTCAAGTTCCCCAAGGCTACATAATTGACGGGTGACAAAACCCAAAGAAGAAGCCAGGTCTCTTCACTCCTAAGTATCATTCTGCAAATACATTCTGATTCCTGGAGTCTGTCCTGCCCACACATGACTCATAACTAAGCCAACATGGCTGCCATTCCAGAGCCACTGACTCCATTTCTTTTAAGCCATCTGCTGTGGCCTCGGGCACAGTCACTACAGTTGTCCCTGATGCAGCTATAGAATTGTAGAAGCTTCAGTAATTAACACCATCCCTGTGCCCAACCCCACCTCAGACGATGCCCCCACCAGCAATTCAGCAATAAGAATCTCCTTTTTCTGACACTCAAGAGTTCTGCTGCCACTGACTGCTTAGGTTTTACCAGAGTGAAGAGAAGTTTCATTGTCATTGTCAGCAAAGCAGGTTTTCTCCAAAAATTGCTTTACTCTCAGGAGATACATTAATTGAGCTATATTTGCATTTCTATAATATAATGATTCTGTTTTTTTTTTTTAGGATATTAATCTTTGAAATATGTTAGCAATGAATAGAAGTGACGTGAATTAAATGTGTTGTTTTCTTAGCAGGAAGGCCCTGCAAGCATTTAGGCCAGTTATAAAATTACAAAATGCCTAAAATTACAACAAGAAAATTGATTACAAAGTTCATATCAATAACGAGAGTTTAAAATTGTAAATTTAATTCTAATTTCTCATTCTAGATTTACAATATTTTCTTCTTTCCCTTCTTAATGCATTTATTTTTATAGTGAGAGTTACATAAGGCAAAATAGTTGAAAACTTATGCAAAATACCGCACTTAGAAAGAATAATACTAAAACATTACTTCTATTATGACTTTTATTTACCACAAAACTTTATCAGCCTATTGATATTGTTTGGCAAGGATTTTTGTTTTCTTGTCTCAATTAGGGATTATTTTCAGCTTTGGGATTTTTTTCTACTTTCTAGTTATATTTAGTGCCTGTCCCCAGACCTATGACACCCAAAAGAAAGCATATAATATAAAGAGTAAATCACCCTTGGGTTCAGAGTTCATCAATAATCCTCAGGAATTCTGCTCTGGAGGGCTTTCTGAGAAGATGGATCTGAGCCTCATTTTCCTGCTTTTTCCTGATTTCGCTGGCCTCTTGCGACTTCCTTTCTCAGATGTCAGAACTTGCACTGACTTCCAAACTCCCTTCCATCTTCTGAAATTTTTCTGAACCGAAACCCTCCTGAACAACTCTATTCCAAAGCTCTTTAGAGTCTAACACAGCAAAAACACTTCATGGTTGAAAACAGATTCCACAAAATTCTAGAACTGAAACATATAATCAAACTTAAGAATTTAATTAGTCTGAAATCTATACACTGTTTTACTATTATTTTAATGGTTATGTTAGAAATTCACTAATTTAAATAAATATATAATTCAGATTGCACACAATTGAAGAGGGAGAATTAGCAAAGAGCATACAGGTCAGAACATTCTATCAAATGAAAGGGATAGAGTGACAAAAGGGTGAAATCAAAGAAGAGTGGATAAGACATGTGGGAAATTCAGTGACAAGGTCTAACATAGAGTTAATTGAAGTCCCAGAAGGAGAGAAAGAAAACAATATGGCACAATTGAAAAGATAATGACTGAGAATTTTTCAAAACCAATGAAACAAATCAATCTATGGATTTAAGAACCCCAGAAGCTCCGAGTGGGATAAATAAAAAGGAAACCCAAATGGAGATGTGTTACAGTAAAATTGTAGAAAACTAAAGATAAGGAGAAAATATTAAAAGCAGCCAGAGCTAAAAGACAAACTACCTTCAAAGAAAAGATGGAATATAGTCCACCTCTTGGTAGCAATGTCAGAAATCAGAACACATTCAAAATACTGAAGGAAAATAACTGCCAACCTAGAATTCTATGTTGACTGGAAATTTCTTCAAGGATAAAGTTGCACTATAGACATTTTCAGATACACAAAAAATGAGAGTATTTGCCTCCAGGAGATCACCCTACAAGAAATCCTAAAGGATATTCTTCGGGCAGATAGAAAGCAATCTCAAACAGAAGGTTAGAGATGCAGAAAGAAAAAAAGAACAACAAAAACAATAAATATAAGGGTAAGCTTAAATGAGGATTGATGGTACAAAACAATAATAAAGTCTTGTTTGGATATCATATCTATATGTATATTTGAAATAAATGGGAACAATAACATAAAACTCAAGAGAGGATTAAAAGAAAGCAAAGTGTTCTAATTTCTTTTTATTGTTTCAGAGGTGGGTAAAATGATTAATATTAGACTTTGATAGGTCAAGTATACATGCTAAATTTTTAGGGTAACCGCTAGATAATTCTAGGGTAACCAATAATAAAACAGGGCATAAATTCCAAATTACCAGAGGAAATAAAGGGAATAGTAAAATAAATCCAAAAGGGAAGGAAAAAAAAGTATGGAAACAGTTGGACAAACTAAAGCACACACTAAGATCTTTTGAAGGATTATCAACCCAAACGGCTCTTCTAAGCTCTGGAATTTCAGTGTTAGAAAACTTTTTGTGCCTGATTTTGGGTTGTCATTCTCTGAAATTACAGGGCCCTGTGGGAGGGAAAGAACAAAACCACCTAGACTTCTCAAGATTTGAACTGAGGGAATCCTGTGTGTTAGACCAAGGTGGCCTCAGCCAGATCCCAGTGACAGGGAAGGACAGCAAAAAAATACAATGTGACTGAGAAAAGTGGGAGTCCAAGCTGAAGTGGAGAATTCAAGATAAAGACCTAAGTTTCCATATAAAAGGATTGATTTCTTCAGTGAGGCTGATGCAGGGAGCACCTCTAAACCAAACCCCTTGTTATAGTGCTTGGAACCTGGGAAAATAGACAAGCATTAGAATGTTAACTAGCCAGAGGCCCAACCAAGAACAATCTGGGAGGTGTCTGGCACTCACCTGCCCTCAGAAGACTTTGACAACCTATGTGTTAGTTACCTAGTTCTCTTTTTTTAAAGATTTATTTATTTATTTAGGCAGAGTATGAGCAGGGGAAGGGGCAGAAGGAGAGAATCTCAAGCAGACTCCCCACTGAGCGCAGAGCCCAACATAGAGCTCAGTCCCACAACCCTGAGATCATGACCTGAACTGAAATCAAGAGTTGGACCCTCAACTGACATAGCCACCCAGGTGCCCCTTGTTACCTAGTTCTGCTTCAAAAATTAACACCAAAATTGATGACTGAAACACTTATCTCTTGGTATTTGTGGGTCAAGAATCTGGATGTAGCTCAGCTGGGTACCTCTGGCTCATAGTCTCTCATGAGTTTGCAGTCAAGATGTCAGCTGGGCTGTCGTCTCATGTGAAAGCTCCACTAACAGTTCGAGTGAACTGCTTCCAAGCTTATTCATATGGATCTTAGTAGCCCTCAGTTCCCTGTTGGCTGTTGACTAAAGACCTAGCTCAGTTCCTTGCTATGTGGGCCTCTCCACAACGTGGCACCCCAAAATGAAAGCCAGAGTCGTTTTGTAATTTAACTTTCTCCGAAGTGCCGTGCCATCACTTATCATATTCCTGTCATTAGAAGTGAGTCACTAGGTTCATCCCACTCTCAAGGGTTGGGCATTACACAAGGGGATGAATACCAGAAGGCAGAAGGCAGTGAGGGTCTTCCTAGAGGTTTCCCACCACAGGGCTATACCAATAAGACGTCACTGCAGGGGGCACAGCAGCCTCTGACTGTTGAAAACAAGACTCTCAACAGGATGCCATGTGACACTATGGCACTGTGTGGCAGGGAGAAACAGAGATGGTAAGAAGAACCACTATTTATTGAACATTTAGTCCATGCAAACACTGATCTCATCAATTTACAACTTGTTATGGACTGAAAGTGTGCTCCCCAAAATTCATATGTTGAAGCCTTAACCTCCAATAGGGTGGTATTAGGAAGTAGGGCTTTGGGGAGTAATTCGATTTAGATGAGACCAGGAAGGTGCAGTCCCCATAATGGGACTAGTATCCTTATAAAAAGAGAAAGAGTGACCAGCTATCTCTCTCTACCATGTGAGGACACAGCAAGTAAGAAGCTGTCTGCAAGTCAAGAAGAGGATGCTTACCAAACACTAGATCTCCCAGCACCTTGATCTTGGACTTACCAGCCTCTAGACCTGTGAGAAAGAAATGTCTGTTGTCTATGGTGTTTTGTTATAACAGCCTGGGAAGACTAATATACATATATTAATTCATTTAAGCCTCACAATGATCCAATGAATATGTGTTATTATTATCTATATTTCATCATTGAGGAAAATTGGCACATAGAGGTTAAACACACTTGTCCAAGATCTTATAGCTGGTAAATGGTGAAGTTGGCTCTAACCCAGGAAATCTGGTCATAGAGGCCATCCTTTCATCCACTACACTCCACTGAATAGACATCAGCGTGAACACACTGAATGGGGGCCAATTACCTCCCTTAAGATTGTGTAATGCCTTGTGGTTCTGGAAAATTTGGAGCGGGGAAAGAAGATATCTGGTTTTCTTCTAATATGGCAGGTGGGGGCTTTAGCAAGTGTCAACCTGAAAAATAGAGATATAACTGCATCTGTGCTGGTAAAGAGCTTTGAGGTTATTTGCACATGTTCACAGGCTGACTTTGGGAATGTCTGTGTTCTTTGGACTGATTTTCAGATCCCTCTGCTGTTGGGTAACTGTGGTAAGTCTCAGTGAGCAAAGTGCTTGAAAATCCCAGGAAAGGCATATATGGTTCTGACAAAGACGAGCCTGAAGAAAGTCCTCAGAAGACAGACCACTTTCCTCAATGGCTTTGGTGGCCAGTTACTCCCTTTCCCATACTCATCCTGAAAATATGGAATAGACAAACCTTGCCCTTACATTCACAACCTGCCAGAAAAATCAGCTGGGACAAATTGAGTTGAGTCAGATATAATCTGAAAGCAAAGGAAATTTTTCACCCAGCACCACTGAATTTCTCCCTCTTCAAAGAACATTCTCTTCCACACTTGAAGCCATGGGCTGTCTGTCATCTCACTACAGTACAAGCCATTTTTGGAGCACAGCTTGCTGACAAACAGGGATTAGAACCTATTTGCTCTTCTTCCTACAAATATCAAAATTCCAAAATATCCTAGATTAGTTTTGCTTTTGCCTTTGAAAGACAGTCTGCTTACCTATCCAACTTCCTTCGTTTGATGTCTCTTACAGAGGAGGAGATTCTCAGTGCATGCTGCACCCAGGATATGCACTCAGTAAACACTTGTGGGGTGATACAGTGAAGGAAGAATTTTCCTCTGAATGCTTTGCGTAAGCTTCAGTTTTCATTGGCCCAAAAGGAGAATGACTATTTCCATTTGGACTTGGCCTGGCATCAACACTTTTTGCTTCTCTGGTTTTGATACCACGGCTCCCTCTGCCAGTTTCTCCCAATTCATTGGGAAGTCTGGGACAACTCAAAATGCCCTGATAGCCAAAGTAACTCCAGAATGTGAGACAGTGAGCACCAGTCAGCAACATCCAGGGACTTGAGGCTAGTTCAGATGGGCAGATGCTCCCTTCAGAACCTCTGAGTATAGTGGGAAATAAATTGCAATGAGTAGATTTGTTTTTGATGTCAATGACTATTTTACTCCAGTATAAAATAGAAGCAGTGACATCTGAAAGTGAGTAGGCAAAACTGGCAAGTGAAAAAGCAGAGCCAGTCTGTGATGGCAGCAGATAAATGTTACATTTGCATGTGATTTAAAATACTAAGGACAGAGCCACCCCAAGGAGCTCGCATGTAACAAATGCATCCGTGTGCCCATGCCCCATTCACTTCCCTCTGCCAAACACTCCCATTTCTCAAACTTGGCTTTGGTTACTACATGTGGATTATCACTGGGCTTCTTAGAACCTTCTCTGGCTGACTCAGCAAACAGATTTGATTGTGGCCAGTGCCTGAGCTGCCCTTAAGCAATAGTGGGATTCCTGGCTCAACACTTAATTGGAGGCTTAAGTGGTTTTTGGTGTTAGTGCTACTTGCCATCTTATCTATAGAACTTTGTTAGGTGGGAGTGAAAAGTCTTGCCTGCTACATACCATGTTCCTAGTAAATATTGGTAGAATTTTCTGGACCTGCACTGACCAGCCATTGAGAAAAGGCTATCTCTAAAATTCATTTTAGCAGTAAAAGTCTATAGATGTTGTCAAGATCCAGGCATACTCTATGCCAAAAATGCATTTATATATTTCCATTAAATTTCTCTTTAATACCTATTGTAATGCGTTAATGCAATTATTTACATGACTACTTCCTTCACCAGTCCATGAATTCCGGAAGGCAAGCTCAGTGTGCTATTGATCTCTGCATTCCTAGCTTTTGATACAATGTCTTTCACAAAGTAAGTATTCAATAAAAGTATATGATGGAAAAGCCATCTTTAGCAACTATATCTTTCAATTATGAGTCCCATATAAATATTTTATATGATGGATAAGTAAATATTTTAAATAGAAGGAAACCTACTCAAGTCCTTGATCCCCTGTGCATTCCCTCACACAACCCTGAGAGAGAATACGAGAATGGGAAAGCCAGCCTGTTTTTGTACTCATTATTGAAAAATACTCTCCGTAGGCAACCACACTGATGTAGGTTCTAAGCCTGACATTCCAGAACATTACTGGGGAAGCCCAAAGTGTAGAATGATTCCAAAATTGCTCCTATACATACAGTACCAAAGGCACATAGCCAGCCTGCCCCGAGAGGCAGAAGCCTGGTGGATGCCAGGCTGGAATGAATTATCCTTTTCCACTGGAGTTCAGTTCACTAGCTTCAGAAACCATATGGGTCAGTTCCTAGAGGTTTTCTGGGAGGTATGGGCCAGAGGTACCTGAAAATTGCTAAGATGACCCTCCTGACAAACTTGTCAGCCTGTCGGAGCATCTTGCCAGCAAAGCAGGTTCCTCCGAGTGTGTCTAGTATCAGCCATGCCATAAAACAGAGATCAGCGAAATTTGTCTCTAAAAGACCAAATTATAAGTGTTTCAGGCTTTGCAGATCATATATCAGTTTTATATTCTTCATTGTGTATTTGACTGTTTATTGGTTTATTTTGATAAATTTTAAGAATACAAGCAGCATTCTTAGCCAGAGGACATGGACAAAAAATTAGACAAGGATGACAGATCTGACCCATGGAGTAGAGTTTACCAACCCCTGCAAAAGATCAGATTGATGTAGAGACATGTGCACTATTCTTTCGCTTTGATGATACCTCCAACTTAACAGTAAGTTCATCTTATTTTGGACCTTTCCTTATTGAAAAGAGTGAAGGATTTAGGTTAAAAACCTAGGTTCTTACTTCTAAGTCACTGTGTGGTCAGGTCAGCTGATTGGACTTCTCCAAGCTCCAGTCGCCTCATCTAAAAATATGGGTAAAAAGGGCGCCTGGGTGGCTCACTCGGTTAAAGCACCTGCTTTTGGCTCAGGTCATGATCCCAGGGTCCTAGAATTGAGTCCCGCATTGGGCTCCCTGCTCAGTGGGGAGCCTGCTTCTCCCTCTGCCTGCCACACCCCCTGCTAGTGCTCGCTCTCTCTCTCTCTGACAAATAAATAAAATCTTTTAAAAAATAAATAAAAATATGGATAATGAATGAGTATCTTATAGGGTTGTTCAAAGACTCCAGTGAGATAACACATGCGAAAGTTCTTTGTAAATTATAAACTCTAAGTGTTAGCTATTACTACTCTTAATGTTATTGAACTTGTAGGAAATAGAATTAGTCTGATGACATTATGTTTTAGTTTGTATACATACAGTGGTAATAACAGAATGTGGGAAAATCCCAAAGAAAGATTTGGCTCGAACCATAAATTATTAGAAAGCTTCGAACTTTTCTTAGAAGCTATTATTTTGCTTATGTAGGAAATTACTTGTATGAAGAAAAAAAAAAAACAACTTGTGTTTCTTAACCCTCCACATTTGAAGAAGAAAACCACAAAAGAAAAAAAATATATTTCTTAAAAAATATTTGTAGAGATCCATTTTCAAATGCCAAAGTTTCTGTCCTCCTGAAATTAAAATGAGTGAAGCCTCATTTCTTTAGAAAAAAGGGACATTGAGATTTTGCTGGAAGTTAGTATACTTTAGTAAGGAGAAAAGGCACACTCAATTAAATGCTGTTGGTTGGTTGTGAGCACAATGCTACCACGTCTAATACATTTAGGAATTGAACAGCTATTAAACGTCACCAAACTCTGGCAACAAACAAGACAAAAAGCGAATTCTTTCCATGAGACTTTTAAGGTATTTCTCTTTCCAAAATTTATTTAAGGACATCAACAAATTGTGGTAAATGGTGATAGCAAGTAGTGTGCGCCTTTACAAAACGTGTACAACAAATTATTTCTAATTTCTTAGTCTTTTTTCCTTTTTAATCCTTAGCATTAGGGGCGCCTGGGGGGCTCAGCATCTGCCTTTGGCTTAGGTCATGATCCTCCTGAGGTCGAGCCCCACCCACATCCGGCTTTCCTCTCAGAGGGGGAGCCGGCTTCTCCCACTCCCTCTGCCTGCTCATTGTGCTCTCATCTCTCTATCTCCCTCCCTGTCAAATAATAAAATCTTTAAAAAAAATAATAATCCTTAACAATAAACATCAGACCACACTTTTTCACAGCCTGACATTTTTGACATTTAGCCCTCCAGTTCTTTATTTTCTGGATCCTCTGTCTTATCCTGCCCTGAAAACAGGAGCATTTCCAAACATTTTTTGATTGACCCCAACTCTCTCCCCAGCTTCATCCTTCAGACAACAAAATCATACTTATAAGCAGTTGTCTTACGTAACTATTCCTATTACATTTTAAGCTCCATTAGAACAGGAGATTTACTTTGTTCCCTGCTAAATCCCTATGTAAGAAATATGCAACCTGCCTTACAGTGTCCCAGGCATCCCAGTGCTGCTTTAATTCACCTTCTTGTAACTCCCTGTGCTTTAATCATTGCTTTATATCCAACATTCTCTGTATAATTCTGCATTCCACCACCTCAAACTCAACATAGCCAAGCCACACTTCTCACTCTTATTAGCCACTCCACAGGTCCCCTTCCCCTCCTCTTCCATTAATGTCACAAACTATTTTCTCAGTCATTTAGAAGTATCTCCTCTCATCAACCATCAGTTTAATTGCTGGGTCATTGTTATTTATTTATTTTTTTTAGCTTCAAATATGGGTAGGATGACCTAAACACATCACATATAAACAAGGACAGTGTTGAGAGTAGAAGGAATGCTAACTAACCCGGTCATCAGGACAGTAACATAAACCTGGGCTGCCTCAGATGGGCCAAGAACTATGCTAGAAATCATACATAATGCAAAGGTATATGTAGTAGATAGTTCCTGTCTCACAGGATTTAAGCCTTATTACAAAAGATAAAATAAACCCAAATAACTATGAAATTAAGTAAAAAATAATATTACCAACAAATAATATAAAAAAATTTTGGAAATTTAAGAGAGAGATTCATTTTGGGTGAATGTATTCGGGAAAATATCTTGAAAGGTGTAACATTTGAATGAGTTTTGAAAAATAGTTATGATTTGCACACGAAGACTTGGGAGCAAATCAGGCTGAATGAATAGTGAAAACAAAGCTTTGTGAACGGCAAATAATTCAATAGAGCTGGCCAAAAAAGGAACAATAGTGAGAAACAGGTCTGGGAAAATATGTTGGGAATTTCTTGTCAGACTGGCACTGTATTTCAGCTTTTATCTTACTTTGCTCTTTCCCACTCTTATAAATTGCAACATATACAAAACATTCAACCATTTTGAAAGTCTAAAAATGTGAAGACATACTCTAGAATAAGATAAATATCTCTATGGATATAAACAACAGATACAGTCAAAGCAGTGGGTAAGCTTGAAAAGGTTTGTTGGACTTGGATTATAGAGATAGAAAAAGGCAAATCTTTTGCTACTCTGAAGAATGAAAAATAAAATTCACCAGAGCCAAGTTCACCACTTAAATTTTTTTTTCTGACATTAACAAGGGATTTATAAATTTATAAAATTTATACGTAGGGGTGAAGGAGCCAAATATAGCTAACAAAATATTGAAGAACAAGATTGTAGGAATCTCACTATCAGATATCAAAGTTATTGGAAAGATACAGGAATTTAACAGTTTGGTATTGGTGCAGTGACAGATAAGTAGATCAGTAGAACAGAATAAGGCCAGAAACAAAGCCCATATACTCAATTTGTTTAAGACCAAAATGACACTGCACAGTAGTGGGGGGTAAGGATGATCTTTTAAATAAATGATTCTGGGTCTTTGAAAAATAAAAAATAATTTGGATCACATGAAAAATAATTCACCTTGATCCCTACATCACACTACACACAATACTTATTCTAAGTAGGATTGAAGAACAAATTTGAAAGGTAAAGCAATAGAGCTTCAAAAGATAACGTAGGGTATTATCTTCATGACCTTAGGGCATAAAACACATTAAACATAAAGGAAGAGATGGATACATCTGTTACACGAAAATAGAAATTTCTACTCATCAAAGAACACCATTAAAAAAGTGAAAAGACAAGCCATGGCAATTAGGAGAAGAGAGCTGCAATACTTTTAATTGCCAAAGCACAGGTATTCAGAATATATGAAGAACTCCTACAAACCAATAAGAAAAAGGACAATCTATTAGAAAAATGGATAAAAGACTTCAAAAAGTATTCATTCCAAACAACTAACAAACATTTTAAAAGATGTTCAACCTTATAATGCCCTGGTTAAATGCAAATTAAAATTGCTGTGAGAGACAATACACATCCACTAGAATAGCTAAAATGAAAAAGGTGTTTGAAAAGGTGGAGGAACCGTAATTACAAATATATGGACATATGAGAATAAGTTGGTATAAGCTATTTTTGAAAACCATTTGGGGGGCGCCTGGGTGGCTCAGTTGGTTAAGCGACTGCCTTTGGCTCAGGTAATGATCCCAGGGTCCTGGGATCGAGTCCCACATCAGGCTCCCTGCTCAGCAGGAAGCCTGCTTCTCCCTCTCCCACTCCCCCTGCTTGTGTTCCTGCTCTCGCTGTCTCTGTCTCTGTCAAATAAATAAATAAAACCTTTAAAAAAAAAAAAAAAAAGAAAACCATTTGGCATTTATCTGCTAAAGCTTAATATACATGTATGCTAGGATTCAGCAATTCCATTCCTAGGTATACACTCAAAAAATGTGTACATATGTGTGTCAAGAGCCTTGCACATGGATGTTGATGGCAGCTTTATTCATTAAACTAACTCTTACATCCATAAACAGTAGAACTGATAAATAGTTTGTGGCATATTCATACATGGATTGTTCTAGAGATGTGACGTCTAACATAGTAGCCACTAGCCACATGTGGCTATTTAAATTTAAATTATTTAAAGTTAAATAAAATAAAATTTTCTGTTACTCAGTCACACTAAACACATTTCAAGTGCTCAGTAGCCATTGGATGGTGCAGAATATAAAAAATTTCCATCATTACAGAGGTTTATTGGAAAGTGCTACTCTAGAACCCTAAGAAGAAACAAACTAATGCTATATGCAATGATAGCATGAATCTCCCATATAAGGTGAGTGACTAGACACAAAAAAATATATTCTTAGAATTTCAATCACATAAATACATATTTTTAAAAAGCAGTTAACCTATGGTCTTAGAAGTCAGTATAGTTATTACTTTTGGGGAGGAAGAAGATATTAATAATTGGAAGTAGGCATGAAAGGTCCTATAGGATTCTGGTAAGAGTGTATTTCTTAATGAGTGAGTTTACTTTGTGAAAATCTAACTAGCTGTACATGTACAATTCTACTGTTGGTGGTGTTGTTGTTTTACATAGGTTACCCCTTAATAAAAATTTTATTTAAAAATAAAACTAAATAAGAAAAAAAAAATAGATACCTCAAAAGAAATTTCAGAAAGAGACCTGAATGAAGACTTCACAAAAAAGAGGGTTAAATGACCAACAAACAAATGAAAACTGGCTCAACTTCAATTACTAATCAGAAAATGCAAACTATAGCACAATAAGCTATTTCCACACACACACCAAAATTGCTAAAATTAAGAAAACTGACAATGGAGACTCTTGTACCTCTGATGGAGTGTAATTGGTACAGAGACTTTGGAAAAGTATGTGTCTTTGCTTTTGTTTCACTAGCTTTTGGAGATATATCTTGAAAGAAGTTGCTGTGGCCGATGTAAAAAAGGTTACTGCCTATGTTCTCCTCTAGGATTTTGATGGATTCCTGTCTCACACTGAGGTCTTTCATCCATTTTATCTTTGTGTGTGGTGTTAGAGAATGGTCGAGTTTCATTCTTCTGCATGTGGCTATCCAATTTTCCCAGCACCATTTATTGAAGAGACTGTCTTTTTTCCATTGCATATTTTTTCCTGCTTTGTCGAAGATTATTTGACCATAGAGTAGAGGGTCCATATCTGGGCTGTCTACTCTGTTCCATTGGTCTATATGTCTGTTTTTGTGCCAGTACCATGCTGTCTTGGTGATCACAGCTTTGTAATATAGCTTGAAATTGGGCAACGTGATGCCCCCAGCTTTGTTTTTCTTTTTCAACATTTCCTTGGCGATTCGGGGTCTTTTCTGATTCCATACAAATTTTAGGATTGTTTGTTCCAGCACTTTCAAAAATGTCATTGGAATTTTGATCAGGATGGCATTGAAGGTATAGATTGCTCTGGGTAGCATAGACATTTTAACAATGTTTATTCTTCCAATCCATGAGCATGGAATGTTTTTCCATCTTTTTGTGTCTTCTTCAATTTCTTTCATGAGTGTTCTGTAGTTCCTAGAGTATAGATCCTTTACCTCTTTGGTTAGGTTTATTCCGAGGTATCATGGTTTTTGGTGCTATTGTAAATGGAATCGTTTCTCTAATTTCTCTTTCTACAGTTGCATTGTTAGTGTATAAGAAAGCAACTGATTTCTGTGCATTGATTTTGTATCCTGCCACATTACTGAATTGCTGGATGAGATCTAGTAATTTGGGGGTGGAGTGTTTTGGGTTTTCCACATGAAGTATCGTGTCATCTGTGAAAAGAGAGAGTTTGACTTCTTAAAAACCTTCTGCACAGCAAAGGAAACAGTCAACAAAACAAGGAGGCAACCCACAGAATGGGAGAAGATATTTGCAAATGACACTACAGATAAAGGGCTGGTATCCAAGATCTATAAAGAACTTCTCAAACTCAAAATAAATAATCAAGTCAAAAAATGGGCAGAAGACATGTACAGACACTTCCCCAAAGAAGACATACAAATGGCTAACAGACACATGAAAAAATGTTCTTCATCATTAGCCATCAGGGAAATTCAAATTAAAACCACATTGAGTACCACCTTACACCAGTTAGAATGGCAAAAATTGACAGGGCAAGAAACAACAAATGTTGGAGATGTTGTGGAGAAAGGGGAACCTTCTTACACTGTTGGTGGGATGCAAGTTGGTACAGCCATTTTAGAAAATAGGGTGGAGGTTCCTCAAAAAATTAAAAATAGAGCTACCCTATGACCCAGCAATTGCACTACTGGGTATTTACCCCAAAGACACAGATGTAGTGAAAAGAAGGGCCATATGCACCCCAATGTTCATAGCAGCAATGTCCGCAATAGCCAAACTGTGGAAACAACTGAGATGCCCTTCAACAGATGAATGGATAAAGAAGATGTGGTCCGTATATACAATGGAATATTACTCAGCCATCAGAAGGGATGAATACCCAACTTTTACATCAACATGGATGGGACTGGAGGAGATTATGCTAGGTGAAATAAGTCAAGCAGAGAAAGTCAATTATCATATGGTTTCACTTATTTGTGGAACATAAGAAATAGCATGGTGGACATTAGGAGAAGGAAGGGAAAAATGGGGGGGGGAATCGGAGGGAGAGATGAACCATGAGAGACTATGGACTCTGAGAAACAAACTGAGGGTTTTAGAGGGGAAGCGGGTGGGAGGATGGGTTAGCCCAGTGATAGGTATTAAGAAGGGCATGTACTGTATGGAGCACTGGGTGTTATACAAAAACAATGAATCGTGGATCACCACATCAAAAACTAATGATGTATTGTACGGTGACTAACATAACATAATAAAATAAAATTTGAAAAAATAGTATGTGTCAATATCTACTGAAGTAGAACGTTTAGAATTTACAATTTGCCTTATGATCCAAGAATCTTATTTCTGGGAAATATACCCAATTGAAATTCTGCACATGTACACTAAGAGCCTTTTACACAGTGGATAGCACCATTATCTATAATAGCTAAACATTAGACAAAGAAAAGATAAATGAGTATTGGCTTGTTCATACCCTGAAATACTATAAAAGCAATGCCAATAAATGATCTACATAATTTGTATGGAACAGGATGATTGAATCTCACAAATATAATCTTGAACTCAAGAAGCCAGGTATGATGGAATATTTACCGTATGACTTATATAAAGTTCAAAAATAAACATAAGTAAAAAATTAGACATCAATTAGATAATATCAAAACCTAGGCAGTTGTGATAATCCAACAAGCTGTACATTTACAACTGGTGCACTTTTCTGCATATGTGTTTTATTTTAATTTTAAGAGTTTAAACAAAGAATAATAGATGAGAACTGTTAAGAAATAAAAAAATTACATGAATTTTCACTTTGAAAGGACATAATAATACCCAACAGAATGTAAACAAATTCATATTTTATGAAACTGCATACCATAAAAGGTAAAAATAAAAGCTACTAAGGAGATAAAAGATTACTTACAAATAAATGTCAATTAGATTGATAGCAAAATTATCATCAGCAAAAATAAATAACAACAGAAAAAGGACTCATCTAAATAGGAAAGAGAAAGTAAATGTTAACTTGGTTTTTTTTAATAAAAACACTTTCATTAAGAAGGAATATTCCCAATAGAACAAAGATTGTGTCAAGCTCCAACATGAAATATCTTCATTATCTGGGATAGGGATCCCTTTTATGACTCAAGAGTGGGAAACCATAAAGGAAATAAATGGTAAACATTAACTTATAATTTTATCACCAACAGAACTATCTTTCAAGAGTAAATATGAAATAAAGATGTTTTCAGATATAGACAGATTAAGAAAGTTTTATATGACATACAAAATTTATGTAAAAGAAGTATTAAAGATTATATTTTAGCAAGAATTTAAAAATTCATAAAAGAAGAGCTTTTTATCTCCTTTGTTCATCAATATATTTCAACTGCCTAAAACAGTGCCTAGTACAAGAGGAAATTCTCAATAATTTACTGAATGAAGAAGGAAAGTGAAATCAGAGGGTAAAAATAGGTAGAAACAAGCTAAGTGAGGAAAAATTAGAAAATACTCTCGTAGGTTTAATTATAACTATTAATTTAAAAATTTTTGTTTTTAATTGATGGATAATTAGCACTAAGGAGAAAATTGGAAGTGTGGTTCAATGGGTAATTAGAGTCTATTAAAGTGATTAGTTTTAGGAGAAGAAAGAGAAACAGGGTAACTCTAGTTTTTTTTTTTTTTTTTTAAGATTTTATTTATTTATCTGAGACAGAGAGAATGAGAGAGACAGAGAGCACATGAGAGGGGGGAGGGCCAGAGGGAGAAGCAGGCTCCCCGCCGAGCAGGAAGCCCGATGCGGGACTCGATCCAGGGACTCTAGGATCATGACCTGAGCCGAAGGCAGTCGCTCAACCAACTGAGCCACCCAGGCGCCCCGGTAACTCTAGTTTTTGTTTGAAAAATATATATTTAAGTACAAATAACAAAAATTTTATAGTTACTGCGTACAGAATAGGAAATAATATATACCAATTTCCAAACAAAAATTAGATGAAGGGAAGAATACAAAATAACTTTATCCATGCAATAGAAAGGAGGGAAGCAAGAAGACAAGCAGAGAAAAATAATATCAGGAAGCAAAATATGATTGAAATAAATTCACTTCTGAAAACATATAAATAAATCCTAACAATCTATAATCATAATGCATGAGAACAGATAAAACTTACCTATTAAAATACAGAAATGTCAGATTATACTTAGAAAAAAAATGACGAAGCTTTATAGTACCTATACAGAACAGTCCTATAACAAAATGACCATAAAAGTTGAAAATAAAGGTCTATAAAGTCACAAACCAAAAATATGCTGCCTAAAGACTGTTGAATCACAGATCTGTACCTCTGACACAAATAATACATTATATGTTAAGAAAAAAAAAAGAAGATAGCAGGAGGGGAAGAATGAAGGGGGGGAAATTGGAAGGGGAGACGAACCATGAGAGACGATGGACTCTGAAAAACAAACTGAGGGTTCTAGAGGGGAGGGGGGTGGGAAGATGGGTTAGCCTGGTGATGGGTATTAAAGAGGGCACGTTCTGCATGGAGCAGTGGGTGTTATGCACAAACAATGAATCATGGAACACTACATCAAAAACTAATAATGTAATGTATGGTGATTAACATAACAATAAAAAAATTTAAAGACAAAAAAATTAAAAAAAAATATGCTGCCTAAAACAAAGCTGGTGTTGCAATTAATATCAGACTGAATACAATTTCAGGTAAAGATCCTTAATAGAAAAAATGAAGGGACATTACATTATGATGTAGCAAGGAATTTTTCTTGGTCTACCCCTCAATGCTAAATCTAATAAATAATCATACACTGGAATGAACCTGGCTATAATATTAACAGATGTAGTACAATAACTGTCAGAATTATAAGGAGAAAAAGTTATATCCATAATGGTAGTACAAGACATTAAGTCAGATATCAGAAACTAGTAGAGCAAACATCAGACCTAATATTAGTAAGGAGAGGTAAAATTTTCATAATAAATTTGTGTTTGATGTAATGAGTGTATAGGGATCCCTGTGTCCATAAATAAAGAATATGCATGTTTTTCAAGCAGATATGAAACATTTCAAAATGACCATATACTAAATTATAAAGTCTGAAGAATTCCAAAGAGTCAGTATTGTATAGATGATTTTCCTAGACTCCCATGTAATCAAATTCATATCAACATTAAAACAATAGCTTAAAATTTTGATTCTAAAAAAATCACACTCCTAATTAACTAATGGATAAGGAAGAAAAACATTGCAATGTGTGAAATATTTGGAACTTCATGAGTATGAAAGCACTACATAACAAATCAAAATTTATGGGTGTGTTAAGTGGAATTCAGAGGTGAATTATTACAGTAATTGCCTTTGTTTTGAAAATAAATGAAAAAGATGTTCAATGTATATGTATCTAACATGCCAGAACAATAACTTCAGAGTAAAACTGAATAAAAGAGAAAAAAGGAAAAGTAAAGAAAAGATCAGAAATTAATGGAAGAGAAAGCATAGTAACATGTGTCATGATCCAAAACAATTTAATTTGAAATCAACAATAAAAGCATGGGTTTCTTTAAAAAGACAAAACCAATGCTAATGGAAACTAAGAAGCCCAATGTTGAAAAACTAATGAGTTAAAACTATAAAACTTAAGGGGAAAATCAGGAAAATATCTCTGGGGTAAGCAGAGTTCTTGGACTTGAAGCCAAAAGCACAATCTATAAAGGAAAAATGGATAAATTGGATCTGATCAATGAGAAGAACTTTTGCTCTTAGTAAAGGCACAAAAAGAAAAGCCAAAAACTGGGAGAAATTAGAAATGGATCAAAGACTTAAACTTAAGACCTGAAACCATAAAACTCCTAGAAGAAAACATAAGGAAGAAGATCCCTGACATTGGTCTTAGCAATGAGTTTTGAGGTTTTGAGGTATGACACCAAAAGAAACAACCACAACCAAATCAACAAGGGGGATTACATCAAGCTTAAAAGCTTTTGCACAGCAAAAGGTACAATCAACAAAATGAAAAAGCAACCTATGGAATAGGAGGAAATATTTGCCAACCATGTATCGGATAAAAGCTTAAAACCAAAATTTGTAAAGAACTCATCCAACTCAATAACAAGAAAACCAAACAATCTGATTAAATAATGGGCAGAGGAACTAAGTGAACATTTTTCCAAAGAATACAATCAAATAGCCGACAGGTACATTAAAAGGTGCTCAACATCACTAATTGTCAGGGAAATGCAAATTAAAACTACAGTGAGATATCACTTTACACCTATGAGAATGGCTAACATGAAGAAGATAAGAGATAACAAGTGTTGGTGAGGATAGGGAGCCAAGGGAATCCTTGTGCACTGCTCATGGGATTGTAAACTGGTTCTGCCACTATGAAGAACAGTGTGGAAATTCCTCAAAAAATTATTATGAACTACCATACAATCTAGCAATCTCATTTCTGTGTATATATTCAATGGAAATTAAAACAGGTGATCAAAGAGATATTGGCACTCCCATATTTATTGCAGCAGTATTCACAATAGCCAAGATATGGAAACAGCCTAAGTGTCTGTCAATGGATGAGGGTATAAAGAAGATTTAGTATGTATATGAAATACTATTCAGCCATGAGAAAGAAGGAAATCCTGCCATTTGTAACAGCAAGCACACAGATGGACCTTGAGGACATTATGCTAAGTAAAATAAGTCAGACAGAGAAAGACAAGTGCTTCATGATATTGCTTATACATGGAATCTAGGAAAAAAGAACTAGAAAATACAGAGAATGGAATGGTTGGGGGGGATGGGGAAATGGGAGAAATGCTGAAACTAGTAGAAATACTTGAAACTAGTAGATAAACAAGTCCTGGAGATCTAATACACAGTACAGTGATTATAGACAACAAAAGTGTATTATAAACATTAAACTTGCTAAGAGACTAGATCCTAATTGTTCCCACAACTAGAAGAAATGATAATTATGTGATGTGACAGAGGCATTAGCTAATTCTACAAGGGCAACCATTTGCAATATGAATGTACCAAATTAAAAAAAAAAAAAAAGGAAAAGTCATTTGCAAACCACACATCCAACAAAGAAATAGTATCTATATCTATCTATCTATCTATCATCTATCTCTATCTATCTATCCCTATCTATCTATCTTCAGATCTCAAAAGTAAAAAAAAAAAACCCAAACAATCCAATTCAAATAGAAAATGGGCAAAAGACATGAAGAGACATTCAGTAAAATCATTGGAGAAGACATGCAGATGGCACATGACCACATAGAAAGATGTTTAACATCACTAACCATTAAGGAAATACAAAATGAAACCAAAATGAGATATCACTACACACCTACCAAGGTGTCTGAAATAAAAAAGGGAGTGACAATACCAAGTGCTGGTGGAATATAGAGAAACTGGACCACTCATGCATTAACTGATGGTAATATAAAATGGTACTGCCACTCTGGAAAATAGACAGGTTTTTTTTGTTTTGTTTTGTTTTTTTTTGTTTTAAAATTAAGTGTATACTAGAGGAGAACACAGGCAGCAACCTCTTTGACCTCGACCACAGTAACTTCTTGCTAGACACATCTCCAAAGGCAAGGGAAAAAAAGGGCAAAATGAACTATTGGGACTTCATCAAGATAAAAAGTTTTGCACAGCAAAGGAAACAGTCGACAAAACCAAAAGACAATTGACAGAAGGGGAGAAGATATTTGTAAATGTCTTACCAGATAAATGCTAGTATCCAGAATCTACAAAGAACTTATCAAACTCAACACCCAAAGAACAGATAACCCAATCAAGAAATGGGCATAAGACACAGACTTTTCTCCAAAGAAGACATACAAATAACCAACAGACACACACACAAATGCTCAACATCACTTGGCATCAGGGAAATACAAATCAAAACCACAAGGAGAACCACTTCACACCAGTCAGAATGGCTAAAATTAACAAGTCAGGAAATGACAGATGTTGGCGAGGATGCAGAGAAAGGGAAACCCTCTCACACTGTTGGTGGGAATGCAAGCTGGTGCAGCCACTCTGGAAAACAGTATGGAGTTTCCTCAAAAAGTTGAAAATAGAGCTACCCTACCAGCCAGCAATTGCACTACTAGGTATTTACCCCAAAGATACAAATGTAGTGACCCGAAGGGGTACCTACACCCCAGTGTTTATAGCAGAATGTCCACAATAGCCAAACTATGGAAAGAGCACAGATATCCATTGACAGATGAATGGATAAAGAAGATGTGGTACGTATATACAATGGAATATTACTCAGTCATCAAAAAATGAAATCTTGCCATTTGCAATGACATGGATGGAACTAGAGAGTATTATGCTAAGCGAAATAAGTCAAAGAAAGACAATTATATGATTTCACTCATGTGTGTAATTTAAGAACCAAACAGAGGAGCATAGGGGAAGGGAGGGAAAAATAAAACAAGATGAAATCAGAGAGGGAGACAAACCATAAGAGACTCTTAATCATAGGAAACAAACTGAGGGTTGCTGGAGGTGAAGAGGGTGGGGGGATGGAATAACTGGGTGATGGACATTAAGGAGGGCACGTGATGTCATGAGCACTAGGTGTTATATAGGACTGATGAATCACTGAACTCTACCTCTGAAACTAATAATAAACTATATGTTAATTAATTTAATTTAAATAAATTTTTTAAAAACCCTAAATGTCTATTTACCATACAACCCAGCAATGTACTCTTCAGCATTTACTCAGAAATGGGAAAACGCACATTCACATAAAAACCTATATACAAATGGTTATAGCACCTTTATTTGTAATGGCCCCAAACTAAATGCAACCCATGTGTCCTTCAAAAGGTGAATGGTTAAGAATTCCTCATATCAGTGAAGTCATATGATAATGTCTTTCTCTGATTGACTTATTGAATTCTTAATCTCAGGAAACAAACAGAGGGTTGCTGGAGTGGTGGGGGGTGGGAGGGATGGGGTGGCTGAGTGATAGATATTGGGGAGGGTACGTGCTATGGTGAGCACTGTGAATTGTGTAAGACTGATGAATCACAGACCTGTACCTCTGAAACAAATAATACAATATATGTTAAAAAAAAAAAAAAGAAGAAGATAGCAGGAAGAGAAAAGTGAAGGGGGGGAAATCAGAGGGGTAGACGAACCATGAGAGACTATGGACTCTGAGAAACAACTGAGGATTCTAGAGAGGAGGGGGGTGGGGGGATGGCTTAGCCTGGTGATGGGTATTAAAGAGGGCATGTACTGAATGGAGCACTGGGTGTTATACACAAACAATGAATCATGGAACACTACATCAAAAACTAATGATGTAATGTATGGTGACTAACATAACATAATAAAAAAAAGGGTGAATGGTTAAACTAATTGTAGGACATCTATACCATGGAATACTGTTCAGCAATAAAGAGGAAAGAATTCTTGTTACATGCAGCCACTTCAATAAATATCTAAGGTATTATGTTGAGTCATAAAGTCAAACCTAGAAAGGTCACATACTACATAAATCCTTTTATAATATTTTGAAATAACAAATTTTAGAAATGGAAAAGAGTAAGTTGTCAGGAGAATGGACCAGGTGGGCTGGGAAAGAGAATGTGAGTAGCTATAAAAGGGCAACATGAGGGATCCTTAGGGGCATGTAACTATTCTGTATCTCGATTCTGTCAATATCAACATCCTGGCTGTAATATTGTACCATGATTTTGCAAGACATTATAAATGTGGAAAGTGGGTAAAGGGCACATGGGATCTCTTCACATTATTTCTTACAAGTGCATGTGATCTACAACTATTTAAACAAAAAAAGGTTAATTAGAAAAACTAATTAAGGAAAAATCCTCATGAAATTAAAGTGTATTTACAACTGAATAAAGAACAGATATCAAACTTCTAGAATATACCTAAAGTGACACTTGTAAATCCATTTTAAAACATAAAGGTTGAAATTAGTTATTCAACACCAAAAAGCTAAAATATTAGGCAGGGTAAACCAAAAGATGGTAGAAAGAAGAAAGGAAAGAGAAAGATAATGACAGAAATTAATATAGTAGATACAAATAAGCAAAAAAATAAAAACAAAAACAAAACCACAAAGAGGTAACCAACAAAACCACAACCAGTGTTTTGGGGAAAAAATCAAAAGTAGCCCTCTTACAGGACTAATTAAGAAACAGGAGAGAAAGGGCATTTAAACAAATTAGGAATAAAATAAGACATATAAATAGAGTATGTATTTTAAAAGTTGTAAGACAATATCATGAAAATGTATATGCCAATAACTATCAAAAGTTAAAATATAACAAAAAATTAAAACCAGAGTAAACTATAACTATTAAAGAAATAGAACTGATAGACAAAACTTTCCCCTGTACAGATGTTTTATACTTTTACAACTTTCAAGTAAGAGGTTTCCATTTACTTATTTATTTATTTTTAAGTTCCAATTTATTTAAACTGTTCTAGAGAAAGCAAAAACAAGGAGAACTAGATATTTTTTTTTCATCTAGCACAATTATAATTTCAAAATAGAACAAAAACTATGTAAAGAAAGGATACCACAGTCCAATATTACTAGTAAATACCACTAGAAAAAATTCTAAGTAAATTACAAGAAAAATGAAACAAAAAGTAAAAGAAAATATTATATTAAGACCAAGTAGCATTTATATCAAGAGTAGAGAGAATATTTAATATAAGAAGATTGATCTGTGTAATTCACCATATTAATGAATTAATGGTAAAAATCATATAATTATCTTAAGAGCTACAGGAATAAAGAAGACTTTTAGCAAAGTAGAAACAGATGGGAACCCATTTAAATGATAAGATTATTATTGAAAGATATGCAAACATCATGCCAAATATTAGAAGTCTAGAAGAATTTGCAGGAAAGTAAGGATTAAGGCAAGAAAGCCTATAGTTATCTCTAAAATTCAACATTATACAGGGGCTAATAAAATACAAAAAGAGAATAAGAAATAAGAGGTGTAAGCATTTGAAAGAAAGATAATTGTTATTAAGTACAGATAATTGTCTTCATAGGAAATCCAAGATAATTCAAAAATTAAAATCAATATTAATTTTTAAAGAAAAAATAGAAGTGATTCAGCAAATAAGATTAGTATACAAAATTAATACCATTCCTGTAGGATAATAAAAGAAATTTTTAAAATTTAAGAGGGAAAAGACACCAATTATAATAGTAAAAAGAACTGTAAGTATCTAAAATAACCAAACTCGTGCAAGATGCTTATGGAAAATTGTTTAAATATTATTGTAGAATATATTATGAGTAAAAGGAGAAATATATCATTGTAGATGATAGGACTATTATAAAGATGGTTTTTTCTCCACAAATTAACTCTTGTTCCAATTAAATGTTGGTTGGAAACCAACAAAGTCATTAAAATTTGAATGACATTTCTAGCTTCTGGAAACAGTAGAGCATTTTTGTCATAGTAATCTTTCTGCACATAACAATTATAAATCCTAGATTCCATATATGTGTAATATATGTGTGTGTGTGAATGTATGTATGTGTGATACAGACACCCACAGTTTATTCTCATTTGTGGTAGTTATATTCTATAAAGTCACTGCAAACACTGAATTACTGAGTACTGAACCATTATTCCTATGGAAAATACAGGGTTAGGTTCTCTGGTCACAACATTTTCATCAACTGATCAATACATAACTTTGTTATATGTGTATTTCTGTTTAAAGACACCTTATTTCATATATATGTATATATTTATATACATATATGCAGATATATGTATATGTATAATGCTTGAGGAAAGCTAATCTAATGCAGGCTTTGTCCATAAGGCACATCACATAATTATCACACTTAGGAACACTAGAGAGCATGTTGGCACTATGCTTGGGGGCCACTTTATACAATGTAATCACCACCAAAAAGCACAAAAATGTGGAAGTGTGGCCCTAAGTAGACCACAAAAGGAGCACTTATAGTTTGGAGCTGAAACGAGATGATAGAGCATCAGCTTGTTTGACCTCAACTGGGAACATACAGTGACTTAGATTTTTTGCTGTTCTGTACAGGTCTGTGAATGACTGCAAAAACATAATGAATGTTCATTTAAGGGTTACTAATAAATTTTAGCAAGTAGTTGAATTTGCAAATGTGGAATTTGAAAATAATGAGGATTGATTATATGTCTACAAATTATATGAAGGTGCTATATATAAAGTGACCCCAAAAGGGCAGAAAATGGAGGAAAATCCATCTTTTAAAGAAATTGCACTAAGTGAGTTTATCTTTGCTGTTTGCCTTAAGGCACTTCCCAGTCCTTGTTGAATAGGGTGACAGAAGTCTCCAGTTTTACTTGCTTGACATGTTAGAATACAGAATTCGAAGCTGGTGGAGCAGTTGAAAAATTAAGAGGGGAAATCCCCAAAAGGAGGATGGTATGAAGGACATGAGCCACAAAATCTACATATAAAATCTGCTTAAATCCTTGGCTGAATGCTGATCTATTGTTGTACAGGAAAGACTCCATGGAACTCTGTGAAAACTAAGATAGAACCTAAAATAAATGAGAGGAAATTTAGCTGCTGCCTACCACAAAGGAGACAGAATTTAGAGTTGGAGTCCTGGCAAATTAATTGCCTGCTGAAACAAAAATCAACACTCTCGGGAAGAATAAAGCTACATCCAGTCCCTGAAAGGTATTTACACAATGTCCAGTATATAATAAAAATGTCTAGACATTTGAAGAAACATAAAAATGTGATCTGTATTCAAGGGAGGAGGACAGGAAATAAAAACTAATTCCATAATGATTCAAATGTTGAAGTTAGCAGAAAAAGATTTATAAGAGCTATTGTAAATATATTAAAGTATTTAAAGGAAAATATAGTTATAGTGAATGAACACGTGAGGAATTTTTTTTTTAAGTGGGCATGGAGCCTTTTTTTTAAAGTGGGCATGGAGTATGGAGCATAAACTAACAGAAAAAGATTTATAAGAGCTATTGTAAATATATTAAAGTATTTAAAGGAAAATATAGTTATAGTGAATGAACATGTGAGGAATCTTTTTTTTTTTTTTTAAAGTGGGCATGGATCTCAGGGGCTTGAACTCACCACCCTGAGATCAAGACTTGAGCTGAAATCAAGAGTCAGTCACTTAATCGACTTAGCCACCCAGGTGCCCCAACACATGAGGAATCTTAACAAAGAAATTAAGACTATAAAAAATATACAAATGGGAATTCTAAAAATAAAAAGTACACTAACAAATTTTAAATTTTTGGATGGCCTAACAGTGTATTGGAGATGGCAGAAAAGAAGAGTCAGTTAACTTGAATATAGATCAAAAGAAAATTTCCAATCTGAAAAACAGAAAAATATTGAGGAAAATAAACATAGCCTTAGGGACTAGTGAGACAACACCAAGTAGTCTGAGATGCATGTGAGGGAAATCCCAGAAAAGAAGAGAGAAAATGGGGCAGAAAAATATCTTTGAAGAAATTTTCTGAAGGGTAGTGAAAAACCTAAATTTACAGATCCAAGAAACTCAGCAAGATAAATATAAATAAAGCCATACCTAGACAAGTTGCTGAAATCCAAAAAGAAAGAGAAAATCTTAAAATCAGCTAGAGAAAAATTATATATTAACTACACTGAAAGAATGATATAAATTTGTCTGACTTCTTAGAAAAAATGGAAATTAGAAGACAAGAGAACATACATACTCTGGAAAATAATCTCAGTCTGTTAGACATTTTATAATACTCACTCCCAATTAAAGTTGTAATTTAACATTGCTCTGTTGTCACTTTTATCATACTGAACAGTATCAAGTGTTAATGTAGTTAAATTTATCAATTTTTCTCAAAAATTCTATTTTTTGTGTCTTATTTAAAGCACATTTCTCAGGGGTACCTGGGTGGCACAGTCTGTTAAGCCTCTTACTCTTGGTTTCAGCTCAGGTCATAATCTCAGAGTTATGAGATTGAGCCCTGTGTCAGGCTCAGCATGGAGTCTGCTTAAGATTCTCTCTCCCTTTCCCTCTGCCCCTCCCCACCTAAAATAAATAAATAAATCTTTAAAAAAATAAAATAAAATAAAAAAACATTTCCCAAATCTCATTGTGAAAATATATTCTCATATATTTATTTGTTTAAAATTTCATTTTTACATTTAGATCTTTAACCTAGTTTTATTTATTTTTGTGTATTTACTTTTTCCATATAAAGAACCAAATGTCCAAGCACCACCAATTAATCTTTCTTTTGTTAAACCCTTTTCATTATGCAGTATTTTTCTTGTTTAGATGCTGGCCAATATAGGAAGTAACAAATTGAGTATCTCACCAAGAAATTTAATCAAGATCAACAATCATTTTGGACATTTTAGTTTCCCCAATGTTCCCATTATAATCATTGCTTTGATTATCCATTTTACTTTTTCTTTTTTTTTAAAGACTTATTTATTTATTTATTTGAGAGAGAGAGAGCAAGCATGTGAGCAGGGGGAGGGGCAGAGAGAGAGAAAGAGAATCTCAAAAAGACTCCCTGCTGAGCACAGAGCTTGCCTTGGGGCTCAATCTCACAACCCCAAGATCATGTATGACCTGAGCCAAAATCAAGTCAGACACTCAACCAACCACATCACGCAGGCACCCCCATTTTACTTTTTCTGACATAGACTATTGGTCATTACGTGATTTCTATCTATGAGAACTGAGAAGTACAAATCTGGTTGGAGAAAAAGGCTAGGGGTTTTGCCTTGAAGTTGAGTTTATGTAGTAAGTGCATTTTTTAATTTAGATTTTGTGTTTTTTCAGGGAGCCATGAAGAGAAGGCTAATGGAAACCAAACTCTCTACAATATTCTAAATTGACATTTAGTTTGCTTCATTAAAAATTTACTTTCTCATATTTGGAAAGTTACTTGTCACTGAAAACATCAGATAGATGCTCAGGATCCTCAGCTTGACAGGTGTTTTTTTCCCCCCTAAATTTTTCTCGGTTGATAACTCTTCTTTGCAAGAATTTCCCATTTACAATTGGTGTTTCTGATAAAATCAAATTGGCCTGACTCCTGATTTTTTTTTCCTTATGGCTTGTTTTAACTTTCTTAACTAGATTCATTTGATTAACTATGAGGAAGTAAACAAAAATGATGGTGGTGGTTTCAGAAAGTGAAAAAAAAGAACAGTTAAAGTTGTTTTGTTTTGCTTTTTCTGATGCTGAACAAAGGAACATGACCATGTTGTCAATTTATGCACCACGACTTATAGAAGGCAAAAAAACTTCATTAAAGCAGTTAAATTAATAAGACTAGATTAAAAAAAAACCCTGATTACTTATCCAGAACTTAAGCTTATCCTTTCATAAGAGAGAAGAGACACTCCTTTTCAGACTTAAGAATTAGCATGTATTTTCTGCTCAACTTCAGCCAGAGGAAATTAAGGGACCTCTCCTCTTCAATACTTGTCATACAAGATTTTCATTTTAGAATAATTTTAAAATTAGTGCAGACTCACATGTGCTTCATATGGGTTAAATTCAGTCTTGCCAGAAATCCTAAGTATGGAAGGAAAATTCCTTGAGTCGAGAAGAGTAAGGAAGCTCCTTTAGGTTTTTTCATGAGGTCAACAACCACTCTGACCATGAAGAAAAATCATTGACCAGTAAACTCTTATAAAATATGTACAAAATATTGTGCGGATTACATTCATAGGTTTACCAGGTATAAGTATGTCACTTTCTGTTGATTATGAGAGAACTTACATGGATAGCCTTTCTCTTTATAGAAATTCTTAAAGTCTTTTACCTTAAATATATGTGACAGGAAGAAATGACAACAAATATCCCAAGGACTGAAATCCTTAATGTATAATTTAGGTCCTTCAAAAAACAGACATGAAGACATGATTATTTAGGTCCTTCAAAAAACAGACACGAAGACATAGTTAATCATAAAAAAAGATTTATTGGAGGAAATTCCTATGAAGGAAAAAAGGAGTTGAAGAAGGAAATCCTTCAGACTACAATCCAAGTCAGAATCCTATAAAGCAGAGGGAAGGAGAGGAGGATGAGGAAAGGTAAGTGCCAGACAGTTGCAAAGTTATAAGAAAGTTTTTGCTGACTGATGGGAAGTCCCTGAGACAGCCTCCCATTCAACAAATCCCGTGTCTAGTAATAATGGTCCTGCATTAGAACGTCTGCCATACCAAGCCATTGGTTGGGAGCAGCCTTTAGAGAAGTGTGGCTTGAGCACAGGGATGGATCCAGAAGGACAAAATCTGAGACTGTCATTCAGGTATGCCCAATTAAGCAGCAGGAGATCTGAAGGGTACATTATTATGGCCGCCATGATATATAATGAGTTTTTACAAATGCAGAAGATAAGAGAGGAAAATACCAATACAAAAACGGGCAATGGACATTATACTAAATTGCCTACTCAGACCCAACCCCCCCCCCCGCCCCCCCCCGCCCCTTCTGTGCTCTTCTCTGCATTGCAGTGGCTGGAAGAATCTCCGTCAGCAGTTCTGGTTATAATCCACCTAGGAAAGGAATTCCTCTGAGGTCTTGAAAGTAAAAGGGAAGCCGAAGCCACTGTTTGTCCTGTGACAAGTGTTGTGCGGGAAGGAAGGCTTCAGCCAACAGCACGTGTGAGGTTTTGCCAGGAGCTTCTGGGTGTCCTGCACATTCTTGATGCTTCAGACGCTGAGCTCATCATTGTGGTTTCCTGATACTCCTGTCCTTCCAGATTTCCTGAAAGCAAATAGCAGTTTTCCTTGGCCTGTTTCTTAATCTTTTCTAACTGTTTTATAAGCCTCTAATTCCTTGTGTGAAATCACTGCCTACTTGAAATATCTGTATCAGTTTCTGACTAAATCCTGACTGACAGAAATGTGGACAAGCAAATCACAAAATAAATGGAAATGTCAAATAAATGTATGAAAATATGCTTATAATTAAAGAATAAGAACTTTTAAATGAGATATTTCTTACTTGTCAAATTGGCTAAGGTTTATTTCATTTATATGTACTTGTCTATTTTATTATAAATACTCAAGATTGGCAAGAAGCAATAAAAAAAAACAACAGAAAACAGTTTGTCATACACCACTGTTGTGAGTTTACATTTTGTATTTGCATTTATAAAACCTTTCTAGAAGGCAACATTGTGACTTGATACTGCATCAATATCATTCTGAGCAATGTTTTTCATTTTCCTCCCCGTTTAACTTTTTAAACCTTAAGAGAATTAGTTGAAAAGCCAGGTCTTTTGGGTAGATACTAACATTAAGCCCTCTACTCTGTCACTTGGAATCATAAGCCTGGGAAAACAGCTCATAATTCCATGGTGTCTTGTCTTCTAAGATAATGATTGACAGATTTTTTTTTTCTTCTTAAAGCCTCCTATCCTTGTTGAGTTTCTCACCAGTCACTAACAGTTCTGCCAACCGAAGGTATGGGGTGTATATTGATTGCAAGCTCTTCTTCTCCAACTAGACCCCAGTGTCTCTGAATGCACACATACAAGCACATGCACATGCACACGTGCGCACACCTACAGACACACACACACATTCTGTTGTATGGCTGTTGTTGACTTGCCTTCCTGACTTCTGCCTACCAATCTGACTCCTGCTTATCCTGCAAGCCCTACATCAAGACATATCCTCCCATGAGCCTTCCTGGAACCTCCCCTGCAGTGAATATCTCAGCTTCCATCACACCCTAACGGTCTAGAGAGTAGCACTGTTAGGTCCAGGCAAGAGGACCCCTAACTTGGGCTTGGGGCTTTAAAGAGCCCAGAATCCATAAGACTACAGGACTGAGGTTAGTATCTCTGACTGGAGCCTATACCCTTCTTTCTAGATTATGCTCTGGGACCCAGAATCTTCTGCTCCAAACGGCCACACAACCACTTTCAGGGCCTTAGGCCTTTTTCCTGGACCCATCTTCTCAAGGGCAGACCACATGACAGACCACAGCCAAAGGCCAGCTGTAGTATTTGCACATATTTTCATGGTCCTTCAAGATGTGGGACAAGGGGGAGTGGGAAGAAAGGGGGAGTAGCCTGTGACCAGGGCCAGTCCCCTACTTTGCTTTGTTGGGTCACTGTGCTTATAGCAGTGGGCTTGGGCATAATTCTCAGGTCACTGCACAGATTTCTCCAGCTGAATACATCGTGCTCATGTTAATGTGGGATTGGGACCACTCTGGATTAGAAATATGTTTCACTGTAAAGTAGCACACAAAATGAACAGAAAGGGAAAGCGTTAATAAGATTACTAACAAGAGGGTGGATGAGCCCAATGAGATATAATTTCAGTCGGTCCTCATAACAACCTTGGGGGTTTTATTGTGTCGCTTTAAAAATTAGGAAGTCTAGGCTTGGAAAAGCTGGGTTTTGCCCCTGGTTTTATAGGAGGGCAGGGACAGCATCTTCATGACTCTACAGTCTACTCTGTCTTCACCCCACCTCTCCAGGGATCTAATTCAACACCTTCTGGGACATTTACCTCAACTAGTCTTTAAAGGAAACCCACAGATGGATAGTTCCCTGTATGTGGATCTATGGCTACCCAAGAAAAATTGGTTCCAAGAGTTAGTGTCACAAATACTGATGTTCGCTACCTGGCAGTGTGTAGGAACCAAGCTACAAAAAAAAGGAGTTCTCAGCCTTGGCTCCAACTAGTTAGCCCATGGGGGAAAGGAGGGGTTGCATGCTTGTTTGTTGGGGGCTGGAGGACTGGGAGTTCCAAAGACCTTGTTACATTCTAACCTTGCAGAGCTGAGCAATTTGGGGTTGCTTTTCTTGCTGATAACACTGTTTCCCTTACCTACAGTAGAGCAGATCTTAATAGAAAGCTCACCTTCATGGTATAAGGTTAATGAATATGAAATCAAACAATAATAATATCTGTCTGGTGGATGGGATTTCTAAAGAACATATGTTATATACATATTTGAGGACAAGATGTAAGAGTTAGGGAATTAAAGTCCAGCTCTCCCTACCTGAGGGAACTGACTCCCAGAGACAGCAAGTGACTTCGTTACTTAATTAGAGTGAACCCAGATTTCCTGTATCCTTATCCACTGTGTTTCTTCTACAACCTAAAATTCAGTTTATGGATGAACAAGCCATTTTTGTATATTTTTAAAAACAATATTAAAGTCAAATCAAACAATATTAAAGTCTAATCAAATGTGATAGGTGTAGGTACTACCCCGAGAGATGTGGGAGGTGGGCGGCATTGTGTATACGAGAAAAGGAAATCTAAATATTAGGTCTTTAATGAAGTAGTGCTCCCTGATCTTTCCATGGGCATTACTCCAAGACATTAGGGGTATATTGCTATAAAAGGGCCTCCCAAACATCTCCTTGGAAAAAAACAATATTAACAAACTTTTGTTCAGGGGAGAGATTTCCAATGCAAACCATTGGTCAAAGTTCTCTCTTTGTTACTAGTAAATACTTTTAAGAACAGTATTTTGTCTAAATCAATAAAGATGAAAGAGGATGATGTAGGAGGTGGGAATCAGAGTGGAGAAAATTCTAGTATTTTCCCAATATTCCAAAAACACATATGGCTTTATTCAATTGCAAGGTAAACAGAACATGGAGTTTACCAGAAAAAAAAGTAAATAAAACTGGTGATGTCAGCTTTTCATATGCCAAGTATTATGAATCAACGAGAATTAAAAGAGAAGTAACAGAAGTCACATTCCCTTAAAAAATACGTTTTCTTATAAAAACTGGAAGAGAATTTGTGGCACTTTACCAACACTAAACTGTGTAAGAAACTACAGCGGGACTATAATGCTTTTTTAATTCCATTTGTCTAAAGAAATGAGAGATGGATCATATTTAATAAAGGTTAGATATGCTCACATTATCTTCCTGGAATCATAATTTTATTGCAATCAGATTTATTAAATGTTATCTGATTTTACTCTCATCTTAACCAACTGAGCCACCCAGGCGCCCTTTACTCTCATCTTAAAACATCTGCAAATGATATAATATACCTGCGTATTTGGCGTAACAACATGCTCTTCTTGATTTTTAACAGAACCTAGTTCCAGTGTTAATTGAATAAAGCTGTTCAAATGTAACTTTTTTTTTTTTTAAGATTTTATTTATTTATCTGACAGAGAGAGACGGCGAGAGAGGGAACACAAGCAGGGGGAGTGGGAGAGGGAGAAGCAGGCTTCCCGCAGAGCAGGGAGCCCGATGCGGGGCTCGATCCCAGGACCCAGAGACCATGACCTGAGCCGAAGGCAGACGCTTAACGACTCAGCCACCCAGGTGCCCCCAAATGTAACTTTTAGGTCATGTCTTTGAACACACTATACATGCAATAATATCTGTCCGGCAAGTGTCAATTTTTCTTTATTTAAAAAAAATCATATCATTTAAATAAGTTATTTATTATAAATAAAAGTTACACACAAACACATACCCATACACGTATCTTCTTAAAGTAAAGCGAGAACTTAATCCACCCAAGACAAGCGGGAGCAGAAAAAAAAAAAATTAAAAAATACGGCTGTGCGCATTCTGCCTGTTGCCGCAGAGTAATACGGTAAACAGCCGATTACCGTACTCGCTGGGGCTACTGCCTGTGTGACGTCAGCGAGAGCTAGCTGCAAAGTTCCTTGCCATTCTTTGCTGATGTCGGGGAGCTTGAATATTTAAAAGGTGAATGTGGAATTCTTGGTTGGCTATTGGGTTTTTTTTTTTTTTTCTTTTCCTATTTTCACTATTTTAAATTCTGCAGGTAAAGCGATAGTGAGCTGGGAGCTTAAAGACATCTGTGGTGGAGGGGTGAGTCAGCGGGTGCAGAAGAACTAAGAACTGGTTCCTCGGTGAGACGGTCGCCTCTTCCCCCAGAGAGAGGCGGCAGGGCTGCTCGTGGGACCGAACTCCCGGTCCGCTACCCGCTCCAGGTGAGTGTGCGGCGGCGCGGGACGCGGGCGTCCAGCAGGGCCGGGTGGGTGAAGGCACATCTCCCTTGCTTCCCCGTGAGCCGGAACCCGCACTTTCCCTAAGCGCCCCCCGCTTTTTTCACCCGCTGTGACCCCAGCATTCCCACCCCACCCTGTTTCCCTTCTATATTCTAGAAAGTTACCTCCTAGTTAACAAGTGTGTTTTTCTGCCCGTATTTATCGCGCCGTGGTAAAGAGGCTTTCTGCAGTTGCTTGCTTTTAGTACCACCTGTGAGCTCTTGAACTTGTGATTTTTCACAAGAGCCTTTGCCCCTAGGGTCCCGCCTCAGGGCCCCGACCCCAGCCAGAGTCCTTAGAAGGCAAGATGGGTCCCCAGTCCTCGCATTCCTGCCTGAGTCCCTGTGGTCGGCTCGCGGCCGTGGAAACCTAAGTTTCTCACACAGACCATGGCCCCCAGCGCAGAAAACCAAAGCGTCCCCCTTTCCGCTTGATTTTTTAAGCCCACCAAAGCCGCAGTGACCGCCACTTGCAAAGCCCCTTCTGCAGAGTAGCGCTTGCCCTCCCCACCACTTCGCCTGCACCCGCGCAGCCCGTCCGGGTGTGGCTCGAGGCTCAAGTCCTCCGACACCACCGATCCTGCGGCTTGAAAAGGGCTCCTGGACCGACCTGGGTCGCGTTCAGCTCTCGGTCCCCGCCAGGCTTTGCTCGGGACCTGGCTCTCGAGCCGGCTTGGCTGGTCGACAGACCGGCGCGCACCGCACACCCGAGTGTGAATTCCTCCGGCGTGAACGTGCGCGTGGCACGGGCTCGCCTGCGGTCCCCGGGTCGCTGCGGTTCCCTCTCCCAGGCCGCCCCCTCCAGGTGGCTGCGAGGCAACCTGTTCAAATGGCAAACGCCGGTTTTCACCGACTCGGCTCTGCGCTACACACACAAACGCACACACCAGCCGCAGTCCCGCCTAGCGAGCTTCGCGGGGTTTAATTTCGCTGTGCGGCCGCTCGTAATTGGCCGCCGCAGCTTGGGGTTTGTTTGCTCCAGATCTTGGAGCGGGCCAGAGGGCGCGGGCCGCGCGCCAGGGCAGGTTCCCAGCGGCGGGGAGCCGGGCGCGCGGTCCCCTCGCGCGCCGCCTGTGCTGCGGCAGGGCACGCCGCTCCGGGACCGCAGAGTCGGCGGGGCTCCCAGCCGCCGCCCACGGTCCGTCGAGCCGGGTTTGGCCTCACTCCCCGGGGCGTCTGCTATACACTCCGCCTTTCTCTTTGCGCTCTTTCAGGAGGACGCGGGCAAACAACGCCCCGCAGCCGCCTCGGTCCTGGCCAACATTTTATCCACTTACCCCGGTCTGCGCGCGGAGAAGCTGGATCTATACCACGAGTCCACTGCGGGCCACTCACCCTGTGGGTAACTGCGGGCCGGCAGAAGCGCCCAGATGCCAGCGGTCCCCGCCTTTGAGAGTCGACGGCAAACCGGTACTTGACTGTGGTTTGCGGGGAGACTGGCGCTGCACTGTTGAATTCCCAATTACGTGCAGAATGCTGAATCTTCTAAGCAGGACGGATCAGACAGTACGCAGAAGCGGGCCCCTGTAATTCTGCGACTGAGTTTTGCAACGTGCCTCCTCGAGCTTCGCGCCAAGCCTCGGGTAGGAAGGGAGTTGGGGCCGGAGGCCAGCGCAAAGGGTGGATAGGGTCCGCGGGTAGCCCCGCGCGCCCCTGGCCATGTCGCCTTTAACGCCCTGCCCCTTTGCGTGGCCTTCTGAGGGTTTGCACGGCAGGCCGGGGTTGCTTCCCACCCGCGCGCTCTCTCTCACCCCCAGCTAACCCCAGCGGGCAAGGCTCCCCCGAGCCGAGACCTTTTGACTCTGCTCCCTCGCTTCCGCCTCCGCCTCCGCCCTCGCCCGGGGGTGGCTCTCGAGAGCCGGACCTCGCCGGCCCTGGCTGGGACCATGGTGTTTCTCTCTGGAAATGCCTCCGACAGTTCCAACTGCACCCACCCGCCCGCACCGGTGAACATATCCAAGGCCATTCTGCTCGGGGTGATCTTGGGGGGCCTCATCATTTTCGGTGTGCTGGGCAACATCCTCGTGATCCTCTCCGTGGCCTGCCACCGGCATCTGCACTCGGTCACTCACTACTACATCGTCAACCTGGCGGTGGCCGACCTCCTGCTCACCTCCACCGTGCTGCCCTTCTCAGCTATCTTCGAGATCCTGGGCTACTGGGCCTTTGGCAGGGTCTTCTGCAATATCTGGGCGGCGGTGGACGTCCTGTGCTGCACCGCATCCATCATGGGACTCTGCATCATCTCCATCGACCGCTATATAGGTGTGAGCTACCCACTGCGCTACCCCACCATCGTCACCCAGAAGAGGGGTCTCATGGCTCTGCTCTGTGTCTGGGCGCTCTCCCTCGTCATCTCCATCGGGCCTCTCTTTGGCTGGAGGCAGCCGGCCCCGGAGGACGAGACCATCTGCCAGATCACCGAGGAGCCCGGCTACGTGCTCTTCTCCGCGCTGGGCTCCTTCTACGTGCCACTGACCATCATCCTGGTCATGTACTGCCGGGTCTATGTGGTGGCCAAGAGGGAAAGCAGGGGCCTCAAGTCTGGCCTCAAGACCGACAAGTCGGACTCGGAGCAGGTGACGCTCCGCATCCATCGGAAAAATGTCCCCGTAGGAGGCACCGGGGTGTCCAGCGCCAAGAACAAGACGCACTTCTCCGTGAGGCTCCTCAAGTTTTCCCGGGAGAAGAAAGCGGCCAAAACACTGGGCATCGTGGTCGGCTGCTTCGTCCTCTGCTGGCTGCCTTTTTTCTTGGTGATGCCCATTGGTAAGTCTTTAAACACCCGACCTTGGTATTTAGGGATCTTCATCCTGTTCCCCTGTGCTACCCCAGACTCACAGCCGGGGGGGGGGGGGGGGGGGGGGGGGGGGGGGCGGCGGGCGGGGGAAAGAAAAAGGATCTGCATTTCAAACAGCAAAGCGGCGGCGGGGGCGGGGCAGTTAGGAAAATACTCCTTTATAGAAGAGTGAATTTTAGTTTCCTTTCTTCTCCCAGTCTCATTTATATTATTATGTCCTAGGGCACTTTTTCAACTACTGTAAAGTGGCTTCCAGCAGATTAATTGGTCTCCTTAATAAGAACGTCAACTTTTCTTAATGCCGTTAAGCATGTGTTTAATTTAAATAGATCCCTCTTCTTTGGAGTCTCAGAGTCTCCAGCACACACTTCGGCAGGGGCTGTGGAATGCCACTTTTCACCTCTGCTGCTATGGACTGCAAATTCTCTTGGCCTAAAAATAAGCACCATACTTATTCTGAACAAATGTGTAATTTTATTATTAGATTAGATTATTCCTAAGGGTTAGTCATAATGGTCTGCTTATGTTCTATATCTGTGTTAATTTTATTTTCTGGATTCAGTATGGAAGAAAGTGTGGCCAGCCACTGACAAGAAAAAAAAAAGATGAGTTTATGTCCAAACGAATTTAAGCTTTAAAGAATTCAACATAATGTTTCCAATAAGTGATACTTTCCCCTTTATTTTAATAGTATTAAAACAAACAGTACTCTTATCCAAGATCATTCTGGAAGTTGCAGAAGACACTGTTTGAAAATAATACAGTAATGTTACAAATCCAACTTTTGCAAATGCCATGTTAGCTATTGTCAAAGCTAAGTAGCTCATTGTAAGTATCAGCAAGCTGATCCACTTGGAATAGTCATCTATCTCTGAAAGGCCTTCAGGAGATCCCAAAATGGTTGTTTGCTATTTTTAGTTTGTGAGCTCAAATATAGACCCACACATTTGTTGTCCACTAACTCTAGCAAACAAAAAAATTTATGATAAAAATTAATAAAAGTTCGTTTCAGGCACTTTAGAGTCAAATTTAAGTGGCATGCATTTAAAGTACTTTAATTTGCAACTCTGTGTCATAATAGCAGCTGGTCGTTTTTGAGGGCTAACTCCAAACTTCATTTGTCCAGGCTCTTTATTTCATTCATCCTCTCCACAACTCAGTGAGGAATGCATTATTATGCTGAAATCCCAAACTGGGGTGGGGATAGATTCTGCAGGTTCTAGAGCTTCGCTGATACCATAGCCACCAGCCACATGTGGCTATTTAACGCAAATTAAAATTAAAGATAATTAATATCCAGTCCCTCAATCCCACTAGCCAAAGTTCAGGTGCTCAGTAGCCACACATGGCCAGTGGCTACTGTTGGGGACAGCAGAGATATTGAGCATTTTCATCGTTGCAGAAATTTCTATCTAACGGGGCTGCTTGAGAGGCCCTCTGAGTCCACCAGCTGGCTTTCGATTGTGCCTGCCCATCGTTATTGCTGACTCTGTCCCTGGAAGTACATCACAGCTTGGAATTTATTTAAATAACACTCTGCCTGAACCACCGCTTCCCTACCTTTCTGTGTCCTGTCTCTTACTTCCTCCTGAAGCTTATTCGTGCATCCATGCCCTCATCAAGTATATATGAAGCACTTGTTCTAAGCATATAGTTTGAACAAGGCAACAAACTCTTTACCAGTAAAATGTTTGCATTCTTTTAGAGGAAATGGACAAACAAATATATATCTATATCAAGGATTACTAAGTATTATTTAAAAAGGAAACAGGATAAGAGGATAAAGATTTGCAGGGCAGTGGGGTGGGTGGTCAGAGGAGTCCTCTCTGAAGAGGTGATATTGGAGCAGACTGAACTGAAGTGAGGAGCAAACGTTGCCAAGTCCGGAAGGGCCTTTTGGGTAGAGGGACGGCAAGTCCAGAGATGGGAAATAGCCTGACCTGTTCAAGGCAGAGCAAAGAGGCCAGAGTGGCTGAACTACAGAGAATGCATAGGCAGACAAGTTCAAAAACTGGTTGTGGAGACAGACTAGGTCAGAGTGATGTGGGTCTTTTAGGCCCAAGTAGAATTTGCATATTATTCCAATTGCCATGGGAAGCCATCCAGACAGGTTTTAGGAGGGGAGTGGCTGGTTTTATATTTTTAAAGGATCACTCTGGTTGCTGGGTGGAGTGTGGGCTGTTGGGGGGATGACTGTGGAAGCAGGGAAACCAGTTGGGAGGCTGTTAGAGCAGCCAAGGGTGGAAAGGTCGTGATGCCTAGCGCTTGGGTGAAACAAGTGGGGGTGGTGAGAAGTGATCACATTCAGCACTTATTTCACAGGTGGAACTGACAAGTTTGGACACAGGGTATGAGAAAAAAAGAGAGGAATTAAAGATAACTTCTGGGTCTGGGCCCTAAGCCCCTGGGCAAACAGTAGTGCATTTGGCTGAGACTGGGAAAACTAGAGAATGATGGAGTTGTTAGGGACTGGCAGGGGCAGAAGCACACGTGTTTATTTTGTGTAGCCACGCTGAGTAGTGTCTATTCAACATCTAAGTAGAGATGCCAAGTGGCAGGTAGATACATGAGTTCGGAGCTGTAAGGGGCCGCTGGGCTACCGTGTAAACTGGGGACACATCAACATATTCAAAGCCACAGAAGTGGATGGATCTACAAGGGAGGACATACGGAGAGAAAAGAGAGATAAGAACTGAACCTGGGGCATTCTGGTATTCGAGGGCCGGGGAGAGGAGGACAACCAACTAGCAGAAGAAGTTGAGAAGGAGCGACGAGGGAGGAAGGAGGAAAACCAGGAGACTGCGTTGTTCCCAAAGCCAAATGGAAATGTCTCGAGAAGGCAAGAGTATCCAGCTGTGTCACAGGCAACTGCTTGGCCAAGTCAGAGGAGGGCTGGGAATTAACATTGGACTTGGCCATGTGGAGGTCCTTGGTGATATGAGGATGCCCGTTAAGGATAATAGTCTCATGGAATGAGGGAGACGAAAGCCTGACTGTGTGCTCCCTAGAAAGAATAAAAGATGAAGAAGTGGGAACAGTGAAAAGAGGCAAGTCTTGGGAAAGGTTTTCCTAGACAGTGGAGCAGGGAAATAGAGGAGAGCCGGAAGGATCTAGAGAGAATTTCCAAAAGTGGGAGATAGGATACCACGTTTATATTCTGAGGGAACGATGGAATAGAGTTGCTGACGGTATAGGCCAGGGAGGAGGTGGGGTTCAGTGCCCAAGTGGAGTGTTGGGAAGTGAGGGAGAAGCCAGGGGCTATAAGCACAGAGGCAAGCAGATCCGGAGAGGAGAGGCAATCAGCTCTTCAGAATATATTTATGCCCTTGACCTAATGAAAAGCAAGATCATCAGCTACAAGTGAGGAAGGAATAGGAAATGATGTTGGTTTGACGAACAAAAGATGTGAAATACTAATCTTTGAGGCGAGAAAGTAAATAGTTTATGGAAATTTAGTGGAGTCACCAGAAAGTCCTAAGGACATATTTGAGATTTATAGTCATAAGTTGAAAGCAAGACCTGTCAAGAAGGTTGTGTGTTACTCTCTAATAGCTAAGAGGCTGAGGATTATGGGGAATGTTGCTGATGATTGACCATATCTAGGAACCACAGTAAAGACATGTTTATGCAGGGACATAAACTGGAACATATTAGGAGTCATACAGATTCAGATAGTAGACAAAAGGGAACTCTGGTCTAACCAGGGCCTACCTCTTGTATCTGCTCTCCTGGGGAATTATTAACATTGAGGTAAAAGGTTACAGTGGCAGGAAGTCATGGTAAGACAGGAGCACCCAGAATCACTGGGTCTCCTTTAAATCCTAATAATGCAGTGCAGCAGGAGGGAAATTGAAAATGTACAGTTGGCAGTCTGACCAGGCTGCTCGGTCGGCAGAAGGTCCCCCAACGTACCAGGATCTGTGTTCCACAGTTTCTTCATGCCACCAAGTAAGCAAGAGACTATTTCTTCCAGGATTTATAGACTGTGTAGTAAGTACCAGGCACTGAGTTAAAACAAAAAGATGAATAAAGCACATTCCCTGCCCTCAAGGGCATCACAGTCTAGTTAAGGAAACAAATTAGGAACAATTATCACAAGTCTGTGAAGTGGTATTAGAAGTGCGAAGGAATATCACAGTTAACTGTGCCTGGGGGGGCACTGTGGAAACTTCTAGATGTACCACTGTTGACTGAGCAGGGACTTGAAGCCTGCACTGCTTCTGCTGGGCCATCAGTGAGATGTTACCTGTTTTTAGTAACTGTCTTAAGTACATTTTTCATGCAAAGTGTGAACAGGAAGAATAAATAGGCCATTAGATTATCATACACAATGGACACAAGCTCTTAAGTATAACAAGTACTTCCTGGGAAGAAGAGATTATCAGTCTGAGCTAGGCTGTCAGAGAACAGCAGGATTAGAAACTAAGCCAGGCAGGGATGTGTGCGGTATACAAAGCTGAGAAGAAAGCACCCACACGTGTAGGAACCGGCCCAGGATGGTGAGTGAGCACTCTTTCATGGCCGAAGGCTGCCCTTCTACCCTGTGAGAGGGCTCCTCACCGCCTCCACACTTCCTTCCTCCCCAGCTCCTCCCATCAAGGCCAGGTTGGTTGCTGGACTCCACCGAATAGTGTGATTGCTGGTAGAAATCTGACTTGCCCACCCTCAAGTCTTGTTTTCTTTGTGCATCCTCAATGTTTGGCTGAAAGTCAGAACCCCTTGTAGGGAGGGGTGTCACCTCTGAGGCTGTTATCAGTCATTGATACCTTGGAGTGAATGTTTGGAAAAGCCAGGTTTTGATCATGGAGATGAATAGGGAGAATAGGAAGGTGAAAGAAGGAAGGGTGAAAAACGTGTCTGGCGGAGAGCTCCAGCGCCTAAAGCGTGTACATCATCTTTGCTTATTTTATCCCTTGGTCTAGAGCCTGCCAGTTCCAGAGTCATTGGGCTGGGTGGGAAAAGTGGTGGCCTGAGATTGAAAGCTAGGCTTTCTTTTTCATAAAATAGGACGTGTTGAACAGATCAACCGCCTGGCACAGTGCCTAGCAGAGAGTAAATGGCCATAAATGTGAATTTTATCAGTGCGTATGTGACTTGCAGACTGTTGCTGACATAGGTAGTGTGCAGATGCCTTTGGAGGTCTGAGAAAGAGAGAACGTCAGAAAGAAAGGGATAAAGGGGGCAACATTTACTGAACGCATCGGTGTATGTCTGAACTCTGGTTCTCTGATTTCAATACAAAATAGGTGTTATTATTGGACCTAGTCATTGCTGTTACCTCTGAGTCAAAGGAAGCTGTGTTGGGCTGAGCTGTGGTTCCTGTGGACATAGAATATTTGATATTTATGTTAAAAAGATAGCAGACCATGCGGTAGTGAGGAGAAAGAATGTGTTTTAAAATGGGGTGTTTGAGGGGCACCTGGGTGGCTCAGTCGTTAAGCGTCTGCCTTCGGCTCAGGTCATGATCCCGGGGTCCTGGGATCGAGCCCCGCATCGGGCTCCCTGCTCGGCGGGAATCCTGCTTCTCTCTCTCCCACTCCCCCTGCTTGTGGTCCCTCTCTCACTGTGTCTCTCTCTGTCAAATAAATAAATAAAATCTTTTAAAAAAATGGGGTGTCTGAGGGCAGATAGATCTTGCAAGGGGCTTATCGGGTAGAAGCAGTGAGGTAAAGAATGATTCACTCATTCAGCAAAATTTCATTGAGCATCTACTATGTGCCAGGCAGCTAGAATTGCTGGAGAAAAAAAAAACAAGAAAAAAATCCCTACCCTAATGGAGCGGAAAATCTGCACAATGAAATGCATAGCAAAGTTTCAGATGGTGATGTGTGAGACATGGCAAGAAAGAAGGGCAAGTGCAGGTAATGACATATAAAGGACGTATAACAACTCTGACTCTTGTGGATGCCCAAAATAACCAGACATTGGGTTGCTTTGTTACAGTCCCCTGATTCTTAACCGAGAAGGTTGACCTCCTGGAGATAATGGTGTGAAGATAATCTGAGAGCCGTTATGATTTTAAGATAGAGGCCAGTTTCTCGGTTACTCTGGCTGTACCACAAACCATCCCCAAACATAGTAGTCTAAAGCAATAACTTTTATAGTTCATGATTCTGTGGGGCAGGGATGAGTCAACACCCAGTACATCTGACCATTGGGGCTGGCTCTCAGAATTGGTGGCCTTTCTTCCTCCAGTGGTGTAGACCAGCTTGCTCTTTCTTTTCTTTTCTTTTCTTTTTTCTTTTCTTTCTTCCTTCCTTCCTTCCTTTTTTATTAGATTTAAGTATTTATTTTAGAAGGAGAGAGAGAGCGAGAGCATGAGCATGAGCAAGGGGAAGAGTAGAGGCAGACAGAAAGGGAGAGACAGTCTCCAGCATACTCCCTGCAGAGCGCAGAGCCCGACACGGTGCTTGATCCCACAACCCTGAGATCATGACCTGAGTCGAAACCAAGAGTCAGACACTTAAGTGACTGAGCCACCCAAGCGCCCCTAGGCCAGCTTTTTTACAGCATGGCTATTCTCTCTAAGAGAGCCAGGGCAGACACTGCCAGGCCTTTGAAGAGCTAGGCCCAGACCTAGGCCCAGAATGAGACCTGCTGTCTCATTCTGCAGTGAAAGCAAGTCACAAGGCCCACATAGGTGCAAGGGCGAAGGACATAGCTTGATGTCCTGATGGGGTGAGTGGCAGATGCAGAGAAGGAGGGAGGATTATTCTGACCATCTTGTGGCATATCTACCTCACAAGCATATCAAATAACATTTCTCTTTCATCTGCTGGTTATTTATTGAGGACTTCTGGTATGCTGGGCTTTATGCCATGCACCAAATAAAAAGAGTCTGGGTCCTTGCCTTCCTGCGGGCTCCTAATCTCTTTGGATCAGATAATGTCTGGTTAAAAAATCCAAACTGCACAGTGAAGAGGACGTAGGTGGTGCCTTGAAAACATATACTGTGGCTAAAAACGACCCTGAGCAGGGAGGGCAGAAAAAGGCTTGCTGTGAAGGAGGGCTTGACCTTCGAGCCAAGATGTGCAGGATGGGGAGATGTTCGGGGGCTGAGAGGGTGGGGGGGACAGAACGGACAAGGACTCCGACAAGGTTGGCCAGATGTCCATGAGGATTTTCCAGACGACTGGTGTGGCCAGAACTGAAGGTCTGTGAGATAGCTGGTAACAGATGAAGCTGGAGAGAAAGGAACCAGACCAAATACACTTTTCGAGCCATTTTATGAGTTTTTGACCAGGAACAAGGGTGACATGACCAAGCCTATATTTCAGACTGTCAAAGGCTTCGTGGAAAGAGGACTGTGGAAGGCCAGTGGGAGACCTTTACACCGGACAGGTGAGAGATGTCCTGCCAAGTACCATCCTTACCACCTGCGGTGGCAAATAGTTATTTCCACGAGCTGCTGCATAGTTCTGGAACGCCTCTTTGTCACGGCCTCCAGAACAGATTTATGAGAAAACCTTTCACTGATCACAAATAGTATAAGCAGACTTGGCTTTAAATTAATTCCGGCTCTTTCCATGAGATGAAACTGTCAATGAAGATTTACCATCATATTCAAAAGAATGTGCTGTAGGCTCAGAAAACATCTAGAATGAGTTCCAACAATGCTGTGAACAACAGCCGACTCTCAAAGCAGGCTGCAGACAGGCAAGTCATTACTCTGAAGGAGATGACACTTCAGGACGAAGGCACTGCTGTGTTTTGTTGCCTGAGGGTTTCAGGTTCAGATGGGAAGACCCACCTTCCTTGTCTAGCAGGTTCCCCGTATTTTAGCGCTATTTGCTTTGCCAGCTGGACGCTTGCATTGTGGCTTCTCATTTTTTAAATTGTATGTTTCTTTGCTATTTGAAAAATTTCCCCCTGTATTCTCATTAGTCATTTGTATTTCGACTTTTGTAATGTGAAATTGCTTGTCTGTGCGTTTTGGCCGCTTTTTATAAACCCATTTATTTTTATTTCTTTTCTATTTGTAAGCTTATTTTATACATTGAAGATATTAATCGCTTATTTATAGTATATACTGGGTTGCCAGTTTTTTTTTCATGCTATAATCAGATATTGCTGAGAAAATGTAGCTTCTTTACTTTCAAAAAGGCAATGCGATCTTTTTCATGAACTTCGTGGAAATACACACACATACACACACACATACACACACACTTTTAGTCAAATCCGATAAGCTCAGCCTGATCCCATCATTTAAGCAGCGTCTTTATATACTTAGCCTCTTTGAAGTAACACAAGCTGTACAGATTTGCCTGCCAAGTTGTTGACCAGGTCCAGGGGCTCACACGATCTCATGGGTATGTGGATAGGAAATTAGGACCCTTGACTGACCCTTAAGTGTGATTTTTAGTGTCCTGCATTGGGGAGGTTGGTGTAGTCTAGTGACTAAACACTAGTTGTCCCCTGATGAGTCTGAGGCTGTTCGTTGTGGCCCGTTGTCCCACTTGATGACCCAGCCCCACAGTCGTCCCTGGGACTTCAGACCCTCAAAGTTTGACTGTGACTCCATTCGTTCCTGGCTGGGGAGATAACTGCTCTGCTGCCATTGGCCAGGGAGTCACTTTGTCCCTGCAGTCCCCGTGATCACCTCTTGCTCCTGAGCTAAAATCCTCAGCAATGTTTCACTGCTGTCTCAAGGCATGGAGAGCCCCATGGGTTCTTTGCATACCATACACACAACAGGACACCACACCACACACACACCACACCCCATACACCATACCACACCACACCACACACACCACACCCCGCACACCATACCACACACACCACACCGCACCACACCACACCATAGATACCACGCATACCACACCATGCCCCACACACCACACACACCACACCGCATCACACAGGTGTGTTGACCGGGTTTGCTCTCTGCCGAGCCGTGCTGGCTGTAACTTTCATGGTGCGGTAGCTGTCATGTGGCATCTCCCAGATACCCAGAATGGAGGATGGGAAAAATCACCTTCACTCCCACCTTTATCTTAAATGCCTCAAAGTCCTTGTTGAGAGGGGAGCTCAGAACAAACACCCAGCTGCCTCTTTCCACTACCTCCTTCCCCATTTCCCCCCATAATCCACCTGTAGAAGGTAGATGGGGAAGACATTCCCTTCCTTTTTCTGGCTAAATGGGACGTTCCTCTGAATCATGTCCTCCTCCTTCCCAGGGTGGTGTCCACCTTCTGTGGAAAGGCAAATGGATTGCAGACAGAGAGACAGAGAGGTTTGCTAAAAAGGGAATAAAGATGAAGAGTATTTAATAATATAATTCTTGCACATATTTAGCAACTATGCTTCCCATTGGGTTTTTTTCGCATTTTATTGTTTTTGTGGTTTTTGCAAATATATGGGCATTTAACATTTTTATGTAGTCACATATTTTAATCTAATTATTTATGAGTTGTGTCTTCCTGGGGATGCTTGGAGAGATGTTCCCCAATGCCAGTCACATAAGCTCTGTTTTCCCCCAGTTCTTTCAGGGCATCATTTGTAATCTATCTGGAATTTATTTTTGTATTTTGGTAGGTGATGTCTAACCATATCGATTTTGAAATGGTTAGCCAGATATTCTCTTTTTTTTTTTAGCCAGATACTCTTAAAAGATTTAGTGAATAATATATCCTTTACTCTCTTATTTGGAAAACCACCTTTGTTGTATTAAAAAGAATCTTGGGACTCCCACTTCTGTTCCATAATTTACATCTCTCTGCTCTAGCATTGGTGCCACACTATTTTTTTTATTTAAAAATTTTTACTCTTTTTTTATTGTAGTATGGTTGACAAATAATATATTTATATTATATTTACATGAAATATTAATATAATATATAATATTTATATTTATAACATAAATATAATACTTATAGTATATTTATGTTTTATGTATAATATGATAGTATATAACATAATATATATAATAATACATTAGAATATAATATAATAAATATTATATGTATGTCAGATGTACATCACAGTAATTTGACAGTTCTATACATTATTTTATTTTATTTAATTTATTTATTTATTTATTTAAAAGATTTTATTTATTTACTTGACAGAGAGAGACACAGCGAGAGAGGGAACACAAGCAGGGGGAGTGGGAGAGGGAGAGGCAGGACCCCGCAGAGCAGGGAGCCCGATGCGGGGCTCGATCCCAGGACCCCGGGATCACGACCTGAGCCGAAGGCAGACGCTTAACGACTGAGCCACCCAGGTGCCCCTATACATTATTTTAATTATTGTGGTTTCATAATACATTTTAACATTTTCTGGTTTAAGGCCCCTGGATGAAAATTCTTTTTCAAAATTATCTTGTCTGTCCTTGCACATTCATTTTTCTAGAAAAACCCTGTCCCCCACAGACCCCCACCACACACAAATCCTGTCACATGTCAATCATAAATTTTTAGGATGCATAGATTAATTTGAAAAGTGACATTTTCATCATGCCGAGCCCTCCTGTTAAGACATGACATGTCGCTCCATTCATTTCCCTAACTACTTTTGAACTATTGTTTACACTTTACTTTTCATCACACTTACTAACATGTCCTAGAAAACTATTACAGTAGTGGATTTGGGAAATGCTGCTTCGGTGGTTCAACATTAGATATGCCACTCATTGTTGGTTTTAGATCAACACACTTCATCATATCAAGGTGTAGTATCTTTCTATAGTTTATAGAAATATCTTATTAAAATTGAATTTTTAATTTTATCAAATGCTCCTTTTGTGCTACCCATCACTATCAACTTTTTTCATTGACACTGATATGATAAATTTTATTTCATAATATTAACCTATCCGTGTATTCTTGGATTAAATTCTCTCTTGATCAGTGGCATTATTCTTTTTTATTCTACTGTGTTATACTAAATCTCTTATTTCTGGATTGCATCTGTATTTCTATTTGAAGTGAATGTATTGTTTTATTTTATTATGCTTGTTTTGTCACATTTTGGTATCAAGTTTATGTTAACATCATAAAGCCAACTGTGACACTTTTCATTTTTTTCTACAATCTGTAACAGTTTAAATAGCATAAGAATTATGTGTTCTTTGAAGGTTTGAAAGAACTTGCCCATAAAACATTTGGGCACAGCTCCTTTTATGGATGCAATTCTTGGAGACTGGTTTCTATTTCTTCCATGAATAGTGGTCTATTCTGATTGTCAGATTTGATAATCTTTGTTTTCTTATTTTCCATTTTCCTTCTCATTGAGGCTTAACATTTTCGCATAGAACTCTACAGGAAATTCTTTAATTTTTCATTTCTGTTCTATCTTTCTCATTTCTCACATCATGTGCTTATGTTTTCTTCTTTCTATCTTCACTGAGATATCCTGGAAGATTGTCTGTCTTACTAGTCTTTTCAAGGAACCCGTGTCCTGGATGTAGCGATCGTTTTAATCCGTTTTCCAGTGCAATAATTTAATCTTTAGAAATTTCTTTCTTTTACTTTGGTTATATTTTGCTCTTTTTTTATTACCTTTCACAGAATGTCTGCTTCATGTATTTTAATTCTTCCTTGTCTACGATTCAAAACAGTCAAAGCTGTACATTTTCCTTCAAGCAAACTTGAGCTCCTTGTCCTATGTTTTGCCAAGCAGTGCTCTCATTTAGTTGCCCTGTCTTTCCCCTTTTAATGTTCCCTTTGTAGACAGAAGAGGATTCCTTGCAATGTTCTTGTTGTTTGTTAATTTGAAAATAATTGGCGTTTTAAATCTCCCACTTCTAAAAACCAATTTCAGATTTACTGCATTGTGGTCAGAAGATGTGAACTAAATCACTTCTAGCTTATGAAATTTATTGAGGTTTTCTTTATGACTTAATATGATCAATAATTAGCATATTTAATAGATTTCATATTTAATAGGTACATGTTAACTAAACTTTACTAGTGGCATTTTAAAGATCTTCCTAATTTGGGGCGCCTGGGGGGCTCAGTTGTTAAGCGTCTGCCTTTGGCTCAGGTCATGATCCCAGGATCCTGGGATTGAGCCCCGCTTCGGGCTCCCTGCTCTGCGGGAAGCCTGCTTCTCCCTCTCCCCTCCCTCTGCTTGTGTTCCCTCTCTCGCTGTGTCTCTCTCTGTCAAATAAATAAAATCTTAAAAAAAAAAATACTGTATAAAAAAAAAAGATCTTCCTAATTTGCTATTCTTTATTTTTATTCATCATCTACTTTCTTCGTCAAATATCAAGAGAGGTATAATTAGCTTCACACAGCTACTGGGAATAATTCTCCAATTATTCTATATTTAACAGGTCGGCTTTATATGTGTTGATGCAGTTGCTTGATACTTAAAAGACTAAATCGATAATATCTTCATAAAGATAGACTTTTTGTCCTATTTATTTTTCCTTGATGTACACTTAAAAAATTAATACTGTACCCTTTAATACGTTTTTGTTTGCATTTGCCAACATACCTTTGCCTGTCTTCTTATATACCAGCTTGTGTATCTTGCATCACATAGATTTTTTTATAGTGTATGCATCTGATCTGGATATTTTTCTCTCAGTAAGGTTTTAACTAATTTCCAGCGATTATAACAGATATATTTGGTTTGATGTTTGTCTTCTTGCTTTATGCTTTCTGGCTTTATGCTTGCTTCCTTTTGTTTTCTGTCTCTTGCAAATTGGACCATTTATTTTCTTTGCTTTTTAATTCTGCAGTGTTTTGGAAAGGTTGTCTCCTATTTTTATTTCTAGAAGTTATCTTAGAGCTTTTCTTTTTCTTTTCTGTTTTTTTTTTTTTTAAGAGCTTTTCAAAAACATTTTTTTTAACCTTCAGTTCTTTCTTACCACAACTTCTATCAGTCACCTTTGCCCATGTAAGGGAAGCAGTTTAGCATACTTGGACTTTCTTTTCTGCCTGAAACTCAAATCTTTGTGTTAATAAAATTTCACATTTAAATTTAGATTATTGCTATTAAATGATTGCATTATTTACCCTGCATTTGTGTCTTTCTATAATTTAGCTTAGTAATACTAATTGCCCTCTCATTATATACTGTGATTTACTCACTCATGAGCTCAGGATATTGCTTTGTCTACCATGTGGAACAAGGGCCAGCAAACTCTGGCCTGTTTTTGTAAATAAAGTTTTATTGGAACCCATGCCCATTGGCTTACAAATCGTCCATACCTGCTTCCATGCTAGAGTGATGGCAGACTTGAGGAGTTGCTACAGAGCCTGCATGGTTCACAAGGTTTAAAATGTTTACTACTATACTAAAGCCAAGTATAACACTTAAAAATTTTTACCAATGAAGATATAAGCAAAACACATTTTCTAAGCCCTTACATGCCTGAGGCTAAACACATGAACAGCAACTTCTCTGTATATAAAACTTAAATTATATACATATATCTTTTTATTTCAAGATACTGTCCTTACTCCTTCGTTTCTTGGTATTTAACACTTTATAACTGACTTGAGGTCAACTTGATTATTGTTTTTGTTTTTGTTTTGTCAGATATTCTCTTTGTATATGTATATATTTTCTAGCCAAGATGCTGATAGAATTTTTTTCCCAGTCAAATTAAAAAAATGTCTCCTGGAAATTTCTGGTTTGGGGGCAATTTTCATTGCTGTTGCCTGGAACCTACTGCACATTTTTTTGGCCTGGATTTAAAGATAGCTTCTTCAGTGCTCACTTCCGCTGCTTCATTCTTTCCCTTGGAATTCACTGTAGCTATGTTTTGGATCTCCTGTATCGTCCTCCTTTTCCTTTTGCTTTTTCCCCCTCGTATAAGTCATCTTTTCAACTGTCTTCCTCTGGCTTCCATTCAAGTTTCTCACATTTGTATTCCATTTTATGTAGTTAGTCTTAGTAATGCTCGGTCTCCTCCACATTTTCTCTGCTCCACTCCGTTTTATTGGCACATTGTTCTCTCGTCATTCTTGCCTATACTCACTTTATAAACCCAGCAGCTCCTTACGCCCCATTGCAATACAGCTTAGAGATTTTCTTCCATAGTACTGTCTGAAAGGTGGACTTTTGCTCTGACTTCTTTGTCTACTGAACAGCTAAACCTTTTCATGTGAACAGTAATCCTTCTCTTTTTGTTCATCCTCATTAAGGATGACCTGAAAATAAAATATGAAGTGGGCTCTGGTTGGAACTGGATGGGTCCCTGTGCCCATCTTTCAGACCCAGATTAAGGGGAGAATGAAAAGAATTATCTTTGTTGTAGTGTGCGTTTGCCAGAGTACAGACCTGTCCATCCATAGGGAGCCAAGAAGGAGCTAGAAGGAAAAGGTTTCAGTTTTATGCAGCAGTTTGTCCTGTTTGCTTGGCACAGGGGGTGTGGTGGCATCTTTTTCTTGTGGCATGACAAGGAAGTCTGGGCTCTCTCTGGGATCCACTTCCCAGAGAGCTTCCTTTTACTTCTCTGCTGACCTTGCCTGGGAAAAGCGACGGGCTTCCCACCCTGTGTGAACCTCAGCATTGTACTCTTCTCAGAAGCTTGAATACAGCTGAGGTTTGTCTTTGAAAAGCTATCCCTGAGTTTGCCTGTGTCTCCAGCATCATTATTCAAAGCCCCTGGGGGGTGTCACTGAGCAGCAACTGTGCGAAACCTTACCTTTACCCTCTTTTCCTGAGATAAACTGAGGATTTATCAGTCCTTCATTCAGGCTGCTGATGACCAATCTGTAGTTTCCAGAAATTTCTCAGAGGTTCTGGCTCACGGATATTGCCTTTCCCTCATGTCTTTCAGCAGTGATGTAAAATGTCATTCTTTTAGATTTACTAAGAACTTAGAAAGGGGATGAGGAAGTTCAGCTTGACCTTGACTGACATCACCTCCTCGGCTCAGGTACCTCTCGCAATGATATCAGAATGTGAAGCAGAAATGAGAATAACCCGATGCGTGACCATTTCCTTTGGCACCATGGAAGCTTGTGGTTCCAGACAAGACAGCTAGAGGAAGATACCTATGGGGCTAGACAGTGGCAGAGCCCCTGGATAGTCCCGTAAGCTGAGCCTTCTCTTGTGGCCCTGACCATATGAGGTTTAGATGGAATCATGTGAAGAGTTAACAAGCCTCTTCCTAGAGAAAGAGATGAAGTAGTTTACATAGCTAATGCGATAGGTTGTTCTCTTAGTCACTTCAAGCTGCTGTAACAGGATACCACAGACTGGGTATCTTAAACAACAGTTATTTCTTACAGTTTTAGAAGCTGGGAAGTTCAAGATCAGGGTCTAACATGGTCAGGGGCTTGGCCTCCTCCTGCTTCACAGATAGCCAGTGTCTCACTCTGTCCTTCCATGGCAGAGCGAGGACAAGCTCTGGTCCCTTCAGCTTCTCACAACGGCACTAATTCCCTCATGTGGGCCCCATCCTCGTGGCCTCATCTAACCCAAATCACCTCCCAAAGGTCCCACCTCCAGAGACTTCCACACTGGGGTTAGGGCTTCAACAAATGAATTTGGAGGAGGACGCAAACATTCAGTCCATAGCAGTGGTGCTTACGTGCTGCTTATTACATCAATTTAATTCCCAGAATGAGCCTGTATGGTAGAAGTTGTGTGCTCATGTAGGGAAGCAGAAACTGAGGCAGAGCAGACGTGGAGCAAACTCTTGCTGGAGCTGCTTGGTGCCATCCCTGGAAGAGGGGAAAGTGGTCTGGCCATGAGTTGAAAGTCTGGGTTTCGGTTCCTCATTGGCAGAAAAGGGGGCTCGTGTGGGGCCAGTGGCGTTCCAACTTCTCAGCTTCAGAACTCCTGGTTCACATGAAATCAAATGAAACTCCAGCTTCAGATGAAGTAGTCAAAAGCCAATGATAGGAAACAGATAAAAGTGGCGCTGGGGGGGTGGGGGTAAAACAGCCAGGGGAACGGGGTCCTGGACCCCCAGCCTCGCTTCCCTGGCAGTGGCCGCTGAGAGGGAGGAGGGTCTAGAGCGCAGGTTGCTCTCTGTGCTAACGGTGTCTGATTCCAGACTCAGTAGAGGGTATCAGAGGAGCTTCTGGAAGGAGTTAGGTCCGCATTTTCAAAGGAGGAGGGAAAGTTGACAAAGGGCACATCAGCTGTCATTATTCTGGAATGCTGGCAGAGCCGTAGTCTTTGCCCAAAAAGGGTTTGAAAAGGGAACGTTGCACACTAACTTTCTTTCTTTCTTTTTTTATGTGCTATCCACATTTAGCTTATTGGCAGGCCATGTGGTTGCCAGTGAGAAACTGCTGTTTACAAGTTGATCGTGTAGTTGATCCCTTATAATGAGAGGGGTTTTTGGAAGCTTCCTTGCAATCGACGACCATGTTGTTTTTTTAAAAAATGATTTCACTGTTGTCAGGAGATGACTGAAGGACGATCTCAGAAGTGGATTCTTTTAAAGGAAGCTCTCTGGGAAAAGGTAAAATCCCAGAAAAACAAACCGTCCTGCAGAAGTCATAACGGTAGTTCTCAACCAGGGGTGACTTTGCTCCCCGGGGACATCTGGCACCGTGTGGAGGCATTTTTGGTTGTCACAGTGTCCCAGTCGGGCTGGGAGGTGCTGTTGGCATCTAGTGGGTAGGGGCCTGGGATGCTGCTAAACCTGTCAAAGCGCCCAGGACAGCCCCACCACATGGCGGTATCCAGCCCAAAATGACAATAGTGGCAAGGCTGGTGAACTCTGCTTTCTATTCCTGGAGTTCCTGAAATCTGTCCCCATTTTAGAAAAGCACAACACCAATTTTAATTATCACTCAGATTATTTTTAGTGTGCTTCCAACATCCTGGCTAGTCATTACAAAAAAACCCCTAAGGTTTCCAGATGCCTTGGTCCTTTAGGAGCTAATAATTGTCTACTCACTGTCTTTGAGGTAAAATTCACATAACATAAAATTCACCATTTTAATCATTTTCAGTGTATAATTCAGTAACTTTTTTTTTTAAAGATTTTATTTATTTATTTTATTTATTTATTTGACAGAGAAAGACACAGTGAGAGAGGGACAAGTAGGGGGAGTGGGAGAAGAAGCAGGCTTCCCGCGAAGCGGGGAGCCCGATGCGGGGCTCGATCCCAGGACCCTGGGATCATGACCTGAGCCAAAGGCAGACGCTTAACGACTGAGCCACCCAGGCGCCCCAATTCAGTAACATTTAGTACATTGACAGTAATGTGCAACCGTCATCACTATCTGCTTCCAAAACATTTTCACCCCAAAACAAAACCCTGTACCTATTAGCAGTCGCTCCTCATCTCCCCTATCCCAGGCCTCCGGCAACTGCCAGTCTGCTTTCCTCTGTCTGGATTTGCCTAATCTCAATAGTGCAAATAAATGGAAACATTATTTTGCCTGGCTTCTTTCACCTAGCATGTTTTCAAGCTTCATCCGTGTTGTGGTGCAGACCAATTCTTCACTCCTTTTCATGACTGAATAATATTTCATTGCGTGGATGCCATATTCTATTTATCCCTTCCTCGGTCAATGGACATTTGAGTCGTTTCTACCTTGTGGCTCTTGTGAATAGTGCTGCTATGAATATTCATGCAAAAGTTTTTGTTGTGATTAACTTACTGAGGAACCAAAAAACTGTTTTCCACAGCTCCTGCCCCATTTTACATACCTCCCAACAACAGATGAGGGCTCCAGTTTCCTCACATGCTCACCAATACTTATTTTCCTTTTGTCCCTTTTAATTATAACCATCCAAGTGGATGTAAAGCCATATCGCCTTGTGGTTTTATTTTGCATTTCCTTCACAACTAATGATGTTAAACATCTTTTCATGTACCTGCCGGCCATGTGCATATATTCTTTAAAGCAATTTCTGTTCAAGCCCTTTGCCCATTTCTAAATTGTCTTTTTGTTGTTGAGTTGAGTTGTAGGAGTTCTTTATATATTCGAGATACTAGACCCTTATCAGATAATATCATTTGCAAATATTTTCTCACATTCTGCTGTGGGTTGTCCTTCCATTTTCTTGAGAGTGTCCTTTGATGCACAGATGTCTTTCATTTTTATGGAGTCCAATCTGTCTACTTTTTCTTTTGTTGCTTATGTTTTTGGTGTCATAGCTAAGAAAACATTTCCTAACCCAAGGTCACAGAGACTTATCACTCTGCTTTCTTCTAAGAGCTTTAGAGTTTTAGCTCTTACAGTTAGGCTTTGGACCCATTTTGACTTAATTTTTATATTTGGTGTGAGGTAAGGTTTCAATGTCATTCTCATGCATGTGGAAATCTAACCGCCCAAGAACGACTTGTTGAAGGGACTGTTTTTTTCCCTCACACCCTTGTTAAAATTCAATTAACAATTGATATTTGACTCCTTTCTGGACTCTTAATTCTCTTCCATATTCTCTACATGTCTGTTATTCTAATGCCAATACCACACTGTTTCGATTACTGTAGCTTTGTAGTAAGTTTTGAAATTGCTACCCACTATTTACATTTCCTAAAGCTTAATGGACTCTTTCAAAAAGACTACCTACCTCTTTTTTAAAGAACTACATATAATAGTTTAGGTACACAAGTCCTTTGGAATTCCTGAGTTCAACAACTCTGAAGATGCAGAGTTCTACATTACTAATTTAGGGCCAAAAACCTAACTTGATCAGAGCTCATTTGGCAGAGAACTTAATCTGCACTCATGTGATCTAGATTTCAGAATATAGAACATATTTTATAGATTTTTTATAGATTTTATATTCACACATTAAATTGTAGAAAGATGATGTGTTTGATTGTGCAGTTCTGCCCCCTACCCTTCTGGTGGTGGTCTCTGGCATACAATATATGGCCTGTGTGATCTTTATAAAATCTGAAAAATCCTGAAATCCAAAACTCACGTACTCCAAAGGTTTTATGAAAAGGAATGGTAGACGTGTTTCCTATTAGGACAAGCCTGGTTATCTATCTCATGATGCTCAGAACTCTGATGATATTCTATCTTTGTTTAGAAAAACATGAGGAGAAACAAATAATCACGTGTTTTACGTGACTAACATTTATGGCACAACTGATCTGTGTTAGTCAATGTGTTAGGCATTTTATCTACTCTGTCGCATTTACAATTTTTCAAAACATCGGTTCTGTGGGGGAAAATAACAAAGCGACCCTTGGCAGTGAAAAGTTGGGAGTGGTTTTTCTGAGCCTCTTTCTATTAGCAGGAGGAAGTGAAAAGAGAGGCTTTGTCCAGAATTCAAGGTCCTGTTTAGCTCCTGTGGGTGGGAAACCAAAGAGTGGTTTCCTCCTGCTGTTGGGTAGCTGCTGTCTGCTCTGGCCTCTGGATGAGGACTGCTTTTTTCCCTTTTACAGTTCCATTCTGCCTCATCATTCCTGAGAGGAAGGAGACCTATCTTGATTCCCTCTCACGTCTGCGTGGCTCTGTGCAGCCATCTTGGGCTGTTTGTGATTTCCAGATGATTCTTTTCCTTCAGATTAGTTGACACAGTCTGGAATTTTGCACTTTCAGGAGTTCTTCTGGTTTAAATATTGCCCTTCTAGATCATTCTCTATAATGAAAATGGCTAGGTCATTCATGATGTGCATGCATTCTGTGTCTGGTACATCCAATCTTATATCCTTAGCCCATTGTTTGTTATTTTATTTAACTTTGTAGTTCCCTAGTAAAATTACAGTAAGATGTTTTTATCCTTATTTTACCTGCCCAAGAAATGAGGCTCATGAAGGTTAAATCGTTTATCCAGGGACACCAAACTAGTAAGTAACAGATGTCTGTCATGATTTTACCTCTGTATTCTATAGCATAACTTCCTCAATAGAAACACATTGATTGGGATGCCTGGGTGGCTCAGTTGGTTAAGTATCTGCCTTTGGTTCAGGTCATGATCTCAGGGTCCTGGGATGGAGCCCCGAGTCGGGCTCCTTGCTCAGTGGGGAGTCTGCTTCTCCCTTTTTCTCTGTGTTCTCTCTCTCTCTCTTGCTCTTTCTCAAGTAAATAAATAAAATCTCGAAAAAAAAAAAGAAACACGTTGATTATGTGGCATAAGAAGCATTAACCATGGACACCATCTCCGGGAGACAAGAGAAAATCTTACACTCTGTACCATGACCTGTCATGATTAGCTCATCTGATTTTCTGAAAGAAGGGAAGAAGCAGGCATATGAGAGAATTGAAGCTGGAAAAGGCGAGAACAAATGGAGGAGAAGGAGAGGAGGAACGGAAGCAGGGAGTAAATAATTAACGATGTGGGTTAATTGGGTCGTGGCATGTCCAGTTCTTATCCTGAACCTGCTGATGAGTCCAGAAGTGTTTATGAAGCACTAAGCATCTACCACATGCTCAGTTCTGAGCTAAGTCTGATGGAGGTTACTGAAGAAGACGACTCACTGCCTTGTGATCTAACTGGGGAGAAGAAGATAATACCCCCAAAACAATAGTTATCAGGACAAGATAACATTCTTTTAAATGCCTTAGCAATTTAGGGGTGAGATGTGTCCTGCAGGGCTTGGAAATCTCTGGATTTCCAGAGAAATGCAAAGTGGAGGGAGGGAGTATTCAGCTTTATCTTGAAAGGTAGAAATTGAAAAGCCAAGCTTCAAGGCAGGAGTGAGCATGGTATGTCCATGTGCTAGGGAGTTGATCCGCCAGGAAGGGGTGGTTGAGTGTGCGTGTGTGCGTGTGTGTGTGCTCGTGCATGCAGAGAGAACCATGGAAGACAGCAAGACTAGGCTCAATGGCACTACATTCTCCTGGGTGGTTTTCTTGAAAAGCAGACAAGGATTTGGGCCTTGAAGCGAGAGAATGTGGGGAGGCCCTGCAGGTTTGGTAAGGCAGGGAAGCGACATGGTAGAGCAGCGTTGGAGTCAGATTAGATCAGCAGTGATGACAAGGTGTGTTGAGGTGAGAGACCCAGCTGACTGTGTCGGTTTGAATGAGGACCTAAATGGGGCATGGCCATGAGACACAGGGGTGACCCAGGGGTGATTCAGAGAGCGGGGATACTTCCAGGTAGAGTCAGTGGGAACCAGAGGCTGCTTATGAGGAATTGGAGTGGGAACAAAAGGTAGCATTTGAAGTTTTTTTTTAAGATTGATTTATTAATTTTAGAGAGAGTGTGTACCCCAGGTGGGAGGGGTGCAGAGGGAGAGAGAGAGAGAGAGAGAATCCCAAGCAGACTCCCTGCTCAGCACAGAGCCTGACACGGGGCTCAATCTCAGGACCCTGAACCGAAACCAAGTGTCTGATGTTTAATGGACTGAGCCACCCAGGCGCCCATGGAGCATTTGAGCTTTGAGTGTGGACAGAGATGCTAGGAGGAAGAATACGTTCTGGAAGGCCGTTGGTTGTGACCATATTCCACCGGAAATCATGGTGCTTAAGTGAAAGCATCTAGAACTGTGCTGTTCAGTGCGGTAGACGCAAGCCACATGTGGTGAATTAAATGTGAGTTAAATTCATGGAAATAAGACAGAATTTTAAATTCAGTTTCTCATTCAGGCTAACCACATTTCAGGTGCTCATTAGCTACATATGATGAGTGGCTACCCTCCTGGCCAGGGCAGGCATGGACCTGTTTCCTTTTTTTTATTGTTATGTTAATCCCCATACATTACATCATTAGTTTTAGATGTAGTGTTCCATGATTCATTGTTTGTGCATAACACCCAGTGCTCCATGCAGAATGTGCCCTCCTCAATACCCATCACCAGGCTAACCCATCCTCCCACCCCCCTCCCCTCTAGAACCCTCAGTTTGTTTTTCAGAGTCCATCGTCTCTCATGGTTCGTCTACCCCTCCGATTTCCCCCCCTTCATTCTTCCCCTCCTGCTACCTTCTTCTTCTTCTTTTTTTTCTTAACATATATCGCATTATTTGTTTCAGAGGTACAGATCTGAGATTCAACAGTCTTGCACAATTCACAGTGCTTACCAGAGCACATACCCTCCCCAGTGTCTATTACCCAGTCACCCCCTCCCTCCCACCCCACCCCCCACTCCAGCAACCCTCATTTGTTTCCTGCGATTAAGAATTCCTCATATCAGTGAGGTCATATGATACATGTCTTTCTCTATTTGACTTATTTTGCTCAACATAATACCCTCCAGTTCCATCCACGTCGTTGCAAATGGCAAGATTTCATTTCTTTTGGTGGCTGCATAATATTCCATTGTATATATATACCACATCTTCTTTATCCACTCATCTGTCGATGGACATCTTGGCTCTTTCCACAGTTTGGCTATTGTGGACATTGCTGCTATAAACATCGGGGTGCACGTACCCTTTCGGATCCCTACTATCTTTGGGGTAAATACCCAGTAGTGCAATTGCTGGATCATATGGTAGCTCTCTTTTCAACTTTTTGAGAAACCTCCATACTGTTTTCCAGAGTGGCTGCACAAGCTTGCATTCCCACCAACAGTGTAGGAGGGTTCCCCTTTCTCCGCATCCCCGCCAACATCTGTCGTTTCCTGACTTGTTAATTTTAGCCATTCTGACTGGTGTGAGGTGGTATCTCATTGAGGTTTTGATTTGGATTTCCCTGATGCCGAGCGATATTGAGCACTTTTTCATGTGTCTGTTGGCTATTTGGATGTCTTCTTTGGAAAAATGTCTGTTCATGTCTTCTGCCCATTTCTTGATTGGATTCTTTGTTCTTTGGGTGTTGAGTTTGATGAGTTCTTTATAGATTTTGGATACTAGCCCTTTATCTGATATGTCATTTGCAAATATCTTCTCCCATTCTGTCGGTTGTCTTTTGGTTTTGTTGACTGTTTCCTTTGCTTTGCAAAAGCTTTTTATCTTGATGAAGTCCCAATAGTTCATTTTTGCCCTTGCTTCCCTTGCCTTTGACAATGTTTCTAGGAAGAAGTTGCTGCGGCTGAGGTCAAAGAGGTTGCTGCCTGTGTTCTCCTTTAGGATGTTGATGGACTCCTGTCTCACATTGAGGTCTTTCAACCATTTGGAGTCTATTTTTGTGTGTGGTGTAAGGAAATGGTCCAGTTTCATTCTTCTGCATGTGGCTATCCAATTTTCCCAACACCATTTGTTGAAGAGACTGTCTTTTTTCCATCGGACATTCTTTCCTGCTTTGTCAAAGATGAGTTGACCATAGAGTTGAGGGTCCATTTCTGGGCTCTCTATTCTGTTCCATTGATCTGTGTGCCTGTTTTTTTGCCAGGCATGGACCTGTTTCCATCATTGAGAACGTCCAGTTGCGAGGGACCCACGCAGGGGTCAGTGGTGAATATCCACGTTTGGGGGGGGTGCAGCTCGGGAGATGGGAACGGAGAACCGGTGATGCCAAGTCAGGGGGCCGTCCAGCAAGGAGGAGGGCCTAGGGCTGGCTTTTAGGATATGTACTAAGTTGGGAGAAAGAGGCAGAAGGAGAACAAACAAACATTGCCTGGGGTTTTGGAAAAGTGGAAGACTCAGCATAGCATAAAATCCTGGCAACAGAAAGGGAGAAAATGTCAGTGAGGAGGGAGTGGTGCCAATGTCAGATGCTGCAGGAAAATCAAGGAGAAAAAGAACCAGGGGGGGAAATTGTCTTTAGTAATCTGAGGTCATCAGTGACCTGTGAAACTTGATGGAGGGTGGGGCAGAGATGTCATCAAATAGGAATGCCACCGGCTTCCTCTGAGACTACGGCAGTGGAAACGGTCACGGTCTCCATCTCGGTGGAGTGGTTGGGGACGGGAGTTAGGGGGAAGAGCATCAGGTGGGGAGCAGAAGGGAGAGGAGTGAAGGAGATCGAGCTGTCACCACCACCAAGGGCCTCATTCAGTCATGGCTTTTTTCTCCAAGACAAGGACGACGGGGACAAAAGAAGAGGGAATCGTCCAGGGCTGGTTAAGAACAGGGTACTCCCGAGAACCCGACGCCCTTGGGATGGAATGAGAAAAGGGGTGCGAGGAGAGGGGCTCGAATTTGGGGGGCTCGGGGATGGGCATCAGGGGAGCTGTGGGCAGGCTTGCGGCCACTCTGCCCTGAGATGGAACAGTTGCTTGAAGCCAGAGAATGCATCAGCTTGGTCTGCTTGCTTTTGCTCTCCCATCTTCCTTACCACCCTTCCACTGGATTCTTCCTTTTGATTGATTTGATTTTGATTTTGTTTTCTAATATGCATTAGACCTTCACATTTATGTATAGCTTTACTACCTAGCTTTCTAGATTTCTCTAAGACTGTCGCAGCTAGACACGCCACGTATTATTCACCCATGTCTGTGTCATCTGTTTAGGATTGTACAAACAAGGACGGGCTCTGTTTTCCTTGTGCTGTACAGGGCTCATGGTACTACTGTGAACATATGGGCAATGAATTCAATACTGCTTAATTATAAAGATCAGGAATTACACTTGTATTTGAAGAGCTGCTTTTAAACATAGATGTATACAGTTGAATATACAGTTTACGTGAGTGCCTGTATGCATTGGCAACGCCGCTGACCCAAGATAACCTGTCCTCCTTGCCATTAGGGTAAACAGTGGTTAGAGATGGATTTAATTTTGGATCTTAGTTTACAATGTGCTGATACGAAATGCTTTGCGTGCATCATTTTATTTAATCCCTGAAACTGGAGCGGTAGGTATTCTGATTGTCATTTCCGAGATGAGGCAATTGTGGCAGAGGCTGGTTAAGTCCCTTGCCCAGAGTCATGCAGCAAGTATGAGTGACAGAGTAGGAATTGCAACCTGGCTCTCTCTGGCGCCCAGTCTCGTGTCCTTAATGTCCTCTGTGTCTCAGGCCAGTACTCTAAAGTGACCGGTCTGTTCCTGAAGCCATGACTGGCTTGGCCGCAACTCGGAGCATGCCCACATAAGGACGTGTTTGCTCTCTGTAGCCGTAATTCTCCTCTCATTCCTGAGAGGTGGAAAATGATCATGGGGAAGTAACAAATAACACCTCTTGGTGTCAGCCCAGCCTTCACGGGGGACAGAATGCTTAGCAACTCTTTCAAAGTATCCAAGACAAAACTTGACCTTTAAGCAGTTTCTCCATTTAGAGTTAAATTTGTCTTCAACAAATATGGTTTGAATAAATCAAGACCTCCTGTTTTAGCTATTTAACTGGGAAGGTAATATTTCCAATCTGATTTAAAATTTTTTCTTTTGCCAAATTCCACAGGGGGGAAAAAAAAGGAATGCTAAAGTTCAGGATAAAAAGAAACTTCCCAGGAAGCGCATTGGTACAAACCATAGCTGTGGTCATCATAAATATCACTTTTACTTTCCAAACTAAAGTCTGGGGTTTCCATGGTAACTGTTTTTAACCCCAGCTGGTTTGTATCATGTGTTTTGTTTTTTTTTTTTTTGCAGAGAAGCCAGTGGAGCAAGACCTGGCTATGTTACAAAGTCCAGGTATCAATATCAGATGGGTCTCCTGGGACCATTTAGAAACCAGATAGAAAAATACTGCATGCAACACCTCTCCCACCCAACCGCTACCTTCCCAAACCCTTGCACTTTGCTACTGTCCTGATCAAGTGCCAGAGCTCCCAAAGTCTACCGTCCCCTCAAAGGCAAAGCATAGGCTGCATCCAACTGTGACTTTGATGTCTAATTGTGTGTATTGGACGGGAGTTAGAACTGCAGGCTTTTGATTTACTAATGTTGCATCCATTAGAATGTTCTTGGGTAATAGTGTTTCATAAGGGTCAGAATGTAGATTTGACAGTCCGGGCCAAATGCAAACTGGAGAAATTGCATCTTGCCTTCCTGTGACTCACCCAGGCTTCCAGATGGAAGTGATTTCCCAAGGTCACGGCAAAGCTCAGTGCAACGGTGTCTCTCGTGTGGCGAGCATATGGTGTGATGGTGCAGGTCAGGACTTCTTTTCCTGTTCTCATCCTTGACTTTGGCAGAGTGAGCCTGCCCCTGAGAACTTCTCTCCAATCATGGGAGACTCGCAGGAACAGCATGTGCCTCTCCTCTCCCCCCTGCATTTCTCACTACACCCGCCCCAAGCCCTGCTCCTGTGTTCCAAGCATAGTGAAGGGAACTAAGGAAGAAATGTGCCTGCTTCCACCAAATCATTTCCATTTCTTAAAATAAATCCCAGCTTTCCTCTTCTGGGAAGCCACTCCAGAGTGGACTGGTATCTCAAAATATCTTTTATTTACTTTATGCAAGAAACTTATTGAGAGCCTCCTGGGTGGCAGACACAAGTGGACCCTGACTTCGAGGTGGAGACCAACAGATCACGGAGCCCAATACAGGGTCATGACAAGTACAGGGGCACAGTTGGAAGAGGTTGGTTTTCCAATCTGGGGGGTAGGATGTCAAAAAGGCTTCCTCAAAGGAGCAACTTGACTAGCATGAATCAGAGGCTGCTAACATGATTAACGTGTACATTCCATAATGCTAACATAGGTTTTATTGCACACATCTGTATATAAATCTGTCTTGATATCTCCCTAGATTATCAAAATCTCGAATGCAAACACCTGGTCTTTATTATACGAGGCTCAGTGTCTGACTTACCTAGAATAGAGCAGAGAACATAGTGAGGGGCATCGTGGCCTTGACTCTGCTTCAGAAACAAAGGACAAATTGGAGGCAGTTTATGTGAGTGGGTGGCCTTGTGCAGACAGCTGGGGTGCCATTCAGGTGGAGCAGTGGATTGACAGTGACATCCAAAAGCAACACAATAGGGGACTGGCACACAGGACTTGTATCTTCAGCCGTCTGTCTTATTTTCTACCATTTCTTTGATAGTAATGGCCCCTACATCGTAGCTATGATTTTAGACTTTGGAGTTACCCTGGTTTAGAAGGATGACTTTTGAGAGTTCACACCCGCTTACTGTATGACTCTGGGAAGGTCTCTTCTTTCCAGGCCTCAGATCTTCATCAGCAGAATGGCAGGATTGGCTTAGATGATCGTCTCTAAGACTCTGAATTGTATTCTAGAGGCCTAACCTGAATCAGTCTTAATCAGCTTTGAATCCTCAGGGCCTCAGCATAATAGCAAGTACTGAATAAATATCTATTGAATTCAATTAAAGAGATTCGAAATCCAGTCCTCCATGCGAAGTGATGAAACTGCTCTCGATGTAGGATGCAGAGAACCTGATCAAATTTGTATGAATGGCAGAACGAAGGGTTGGGGTTTTCGTCCTGTCACAGACACTCGGACGGAGGGTGGCATCAGTGACTCTGGTCTTTAAGCTAGTCCAACTTTGCTTCTTCAGATGTACATTCAGGCAAAGGGCTCATGTTAAATATTTAAATAGAAAAGGAAAAAATTCAGTTATCCAAAGTACTAAAAAGTGGTCTTGTAAAGTTAAGAAAGTCTTCAAGGGTCTTTTGGTGCCAGAGAAGAAAACATGGCGTGAAACATCTGTATGATTGAACGCCTGTCCTTGTTTGTACTCAGTTGCTTGGCTTAACTTTACACAGTCCTGAGAAACAGGAGTCTTGTGATCAGTATAGACAGCCAACTGGGACAACTCAAGCCAAAAAAAGAAAAACATTGAATTGTCCTAATTGTACGTTGTAGTGCTTCCAGTGACTTAAATTTGATTTTTTTTTTTAAAGATTTTTATTCATGAGAGAGAGAGCACAAGTGGAGGGCGGGCAGAAGCAGAGGAAAAAGCAGACTCCCCGCCAAGGGGGGAGCCCAAAGTGGGGCTCAATCCGTGGACCCTGGGGTCATGACCTGAGCCAAAGGCAGACGCTCAACCGACTGAGCCACCCAGGGGCCCCTTAAAGATGATTCTGCTTCCCTGTCCTCTGAGTTGCCTAAAGTATTGTGTTAGGATAGGGATCAAAGCCAGCAAAGGTGGGAGCACACTGAGCCATAGATATATCTCCACACATGTGAGCTTCTTGAGGGGGGCGTCAATTGCCCTCGCAAAATTGTTTCATAAGGCAAAGTTTTTTTATCCTGTCCTATCAACATCCCCATTGTGGACATTAGTCAGCCCTCAGGCTATTTAGTTGAGTACCAATGACTAGTGTAGACTTTAATGTGACTCTTACTACTCTTTTTAACCATGGTTTTTCATGTAGATTCCGTACCCCACCTGAGGCTGTTTTAATACTATGGAGTCAATGTGGAGGAAAAATAAATAAAAAATCAAAAACCTTCCCAGAGTGGCTTTTGGAAAAGATGCAGGCAAATGCTGGGTAGAGGAAGGTGAACTTTGTATGCTTTAATCCTATTTACAAAGACAAGAATTTTCCAGCATGTATGTGCTAAGCCACTTTTTATATACCTTTTCTCTATAGCCATAGCTCTGTTAGCATACCGAAGTCAAGGCCCATTACCCATTTAGGGAGTGGCAGGGCTAGGATGGGGGCCAGGACCCTCTGACTCTGGAACCCAGGCCTTTCCCCTGCACCATGCTGCCTTCCTGGGCTGGGCCTTTGCATCCCCGAAGCTCTTTTGGAACTGCCTTTAACTGCATGAAACCTGGCCTGAGCACTTAGCTCTGCTCTCACCCACCTCAAACACACTGCTGGCCCATCCTGCAGAAGACAGAGAAAAACATCCCCTTCTGAGTAATAAGCAGAGATTTTGTTTGAAATTTCCCCAAATCTTCATACTGTAATTTGCAAACTTGGCATCCGAGAGGCTACCTGTTTGCTCTTACTTGCAGTTTGGAAAAGCAGCTGGGAGATGAGTCATGCCACTTTGGTTATGGTCCTATAACCTCAGTAATTTGCTACACTTCTTCAAGAGTTTACTGAGAGTTTTTAGTGACATAGCTGCAGTTTGAGATTTGCTATTGTTTTTGAGAACTCTGGATCATTTGAACTTTTTCTCCTAACACAGTAATTCAGTGTAAGAACAATACCATTAGCCCAAGAGCTCTGGACAATTTCGGGGCACTTTCTCTTCAGGGATATGGGGTAAAGAAAGGCAGAAAGGGACTTCTGCAGGATTAGCACTTCAAATGCTTGGGTTAACCAGGGCCCTGCGATGAGACTCATTGAGTCGATCAGTCTGCCGTTCATCACCTCGTACATGGCTCCACCAAGGGGTGGAAAGAACCCAGGATCATGAATCAGTACACTTAAGGTGAGTTCCAGCCTTATCACTAAGCACCACGGGCACATCCCTGAATGTCTCTGTGAGGAACTGCATTACTTGTCTGACAAATGGGGTTTGTTTAAAAGGTGCCCCAATTGCCTCAGAATAATATTAGAGAGTCATCTGAAGGAAAAGATTTGAGAGCTATAAAAAGCGAAGTATTGGAAGAAGGTAAGATTGTCTTCTTACACAGGCCACAAGGCATGAAGAATCCTTCACTAAAGCGGTAGCCAGTCTGTTGATGATGAGGTAAGAACAGTGTAGTCAGTGGGCAGGTGGCCTGGTGCCGATGGTCCGTCATCAGTCTGTGAAAAGTGTTTAGAGACATTTGTAGCAAGGTGACAGAATAATTTTAGGTCTGTTGAATATCATAATAAAAATCGGGGCTTGTGTTTGCTTGACTTTTTTTTTTCCTTTTTTATTTTTTTGTAATTTCTTTTTCTTACTTCTAAAAAAAGTACTGGTGCATGCTGGATTTAGAAAAAAGTAGCCCTTCTCACAGATGATTTGAGAAGCTCTGGTATGTGAGGCATCAAAAGTCCAGGAGACAAGTGAAGAATTAAAGTAAGATTCTGCATATTTTATTCACACAGTGAAAGGCCAACAGGAAGCAGAAAACATAAGTGTTGGTTCCAAGGGGATGGGTCACTTCTCTCCCAGATGTTTGTGTCCTGGAGGGACAACCAGAGGACGTGTCCTGACCTTGGAGACTGACTCAGCATCATCAAAAGGAACAAAGGTCCATAGCGTCGGGCTACAAGTGCTTTTCCTAAGATGGTGCTGAGGACCATGGGGGCTGATGGCTCCTTTCCTGGGCTGGTGGGACCTGGGGGAGGATGACCACGAAGCTAAATAACATTCACAAGAGTCAACTAAGGAAAGAGAAAATACTAATAGGACAGCCCCCATTTCATGTTGGTTTTTCATTCATATTTATTCCTCTAGATGACATTTAGAATTGTTTAGTTCTAAACAAACTGTTAGTTGGAATTCTGTTAACTTATGTGTTAAAATGAATAGAATTGGTATCTTCACAATATAAAAACTTCCCATCCAGGAATGGATCGCTTTGTTGAAGGCAGTTAGTTTTTGTAGCTTTATCTTTGTTTATTCTATACATTCCCTGTTAAATGTATCCCTAGGTATTTTATATTTTTGTTGTTACTGTGATGGAATCTTATCCCCCATCACATTCCAACAATTCTAATTATTGCTAGTATATAAGAAGACTATAGATTTCTACTACGTTTAGTGTTTAATCAGCCACCTACCTGCTTTCTTATTATAATACTAGTAAATCTTTTTCCAGCTAATTCTTTTGGGTTATCCAGATATACAAAAATCCAGATATACAAAAATACATTTACTAACTCTCGGCCTCCTTTCCAATATGTATAACCCACCTTTTTCTTGGCTGATTACCTTAGCTGTTCTTTCCAGAACAACGTTAATTATATGAGAATATCCTGTTGGAACTCTACAGGCTGCTGGATCTTTCTTTCCATATCAATAGAAACACGGAACTTAGAAGCTCTGTATTAGCCTCCTCTTCCTCACCACTGTTCCTCAAACACTGGTTGATAGACATAACATCTTTCAGATGACTGTGGAAGGTAATCTTGGGAGAAATATGCAAGGTGAATGCATTATGTCCACTTTGCCTTAGTAATATGGTGCAAGAAGAGAAGATGGGATTGAGGGACTGATTATATGTCCAATTATGAGGTTCCTGAATTTTTCAAAGCATCTTAATTGGTCTCAAGGGGTGCCTAACCGAGGCACCACTGGGCTTCCTAGTTAGGGCTGGGTCAGGCCAATTGCTTCAATTTCACAGCACCCTATGTACCCTGCCTTGCTGTCCTTCTGAGGTCTGTACTTTGTATTTTATGCTTGATTTCACTTTGGACGCATATTCAAGGTACCCAACCCTGACAAGCAAAAGGGAGACAAAATTTATCCCTTGGTTCTATTTCCAACCCATTCAAAAATAGAAGGCAGTCAGAGTTCTCAGGAGCAGACCTTAGTTCAGCTGGGAGCTTGGTGCCTGGTTTCTATTGTGACGAGGTCAGGGGAAATCATCAGGCAGTATTACCACCGGATTGCCCGGGCTGGGAGTCTTGTCTGCTTCCCCTTGGTATGGAGGCTGGCTAGGCTTCAGAATTGCCAGTGTTAGAAATAGATTTAAAATCCAAGAATCAAAGAGGCCACTCTTCACTCGTTTTCTTTATACGTCAGCATGCACACTCTACCTATAATTTCACAAACACACAAATGTGATCATGCCCCCTACAGTGGATGCTGGGCCGTGCGGTTGGGCCCCTCCGCTCCAGACTGAAGCAGACATCCCTGGTGCCCGCGGGCTGACACCCCACAGCTCCCAGCTGCCTCCCCTCCTGGTGCTTACCCTCTTCTGATGGGAGCCGCCTCCTTCCTGGGAGCTGCCCGAGTCCAATAACTGGTCTTCATCCTAATTCAGAGTAACTGTCCAGAGCACTACTAGCTCTGTTGGGATTGGCTGAGGCCCGGCTTACTTCTGTCCCTGACAGATATGATCCTGAGAGCACGTCCCGTAAACCTTAATCCACTTCTCTGACTATACCACCTGCTTGAATTTTTTTGTGTCATCCTTTTTCCCTTTTCTTTCTTCTTCTTTTTTTTTTTGGCGGGAGGGGCAATTCCTTCCCATCTCTTGTCCTGTACATTAACATCAGCCCCACCACATTCTCCCAAGAAATCACATGCTCACCCATGTTTTGTATTTGCCTATGATTTTCCTCTGTTTGTTTAGTTCTGTATGAAAGCCATCTGTGATCTATCACATTCATTCACTCCTCTGTCAATGGATGCTCACCCAGTTTCCAGACTTTTGCCTCCAAATAGTGCACATGGTTTGCAGAAGTGCTTATGTACGTGGGTGCTTTTGCTTCAGTGAGATAGATTCCTGAGAGGAGGGTTGCTGATTTAAAGGGTATGCGTGCTTTCAATTTTAAAACATGTTGCAGATAACCTCTTCAGACTCTGTTTACACCATTTCACCAGAAGTGTAGGAGAGTTTCCCACTGCTTACGTTCCCACCTTGAGCATCCCATCTAAAGATCATAGGGCTCATCTTTGATCAGGCCTTTGTTCAGGTCTGTCATTTCTCACTGCAGACGGAAACTGGCCCCCTTCCCTTTGTCTTTTTTTTTTTTCCTTAAGATTTATTTATTTGAGAGAGAGAGAGGGGCTGGGCAGAGGGAGACAATCTCAAGCCCACTGAGTGTGGAGCCCAATTCAGAGCTCCGTCCCATGACCATGAGATCACGACCTGAGCAGAAACCAAGAGTCGGGTGCCCAACTGAATGAGCCGCCTAGGCGCCCCAACCACTTCCCTTTTGAATGGAAAGAGAGTTTGGTGAGGGAAAGACAAGGCCAATGGGCTTGAGAAAGTCCCTTGGCCTCCAGGTGGCTGCTTCCTCTAACTGGATGAGAAAGATGGAGTGGAGACCAGCGGGCCTCCTCTCCTGCCCCAGCCTACAAGCCTGGAGCACCTTGCTGCACAGGGCAGGGGAGTCCTGGTGCAGGGGGCCACTGCTGCCCGCCCAGGGATGGGAAGAGGAGCAGTGCAGGGCAAAGGAGAGGCAGGGAGGGGCATGGGAAGGAGCTGCATGCGGTGTGCTCCCCATCCTTCTGGGCCCAAAGGGGTCCTTAGCCAGTTCTCTTTGAGTGGAATTGGGTTCTTGTCCCAGAAAACGAATAGGAAGAGAACAGGCATGTCGGTGATGTGCCCAGGCTACAAAAGGGGAAGACTGCTGTGAGTGTTCTTAAATTGAGGAAAATCTATTTAGGATATTTGGGCACACAGATAGACCTTCTCCGATATCCGAGACATTGGATGTGGAAGGGCATCTCTGTCCTCCGCACCTCTCCCAAACTGGCCATGATCGGTGGTGAGGGTGTTGTGGGGGATGCAAATGGCCAGGCGGGGGTGTCTCTGCCTGCCAGGTTGGGCAGTGGCCACAAAGCATTGCAGTTTCTGTCTCTTTCTGCCTCAGTATCGTCTGCATCTTCTCTCTTCTTCTTGGTGTGTGAGATTAAGCCAACCCAATTTGCTGTTATTGTGACACAGAATCATTATCCCTTAATAAGCGTTTCATAACTCAATCTATTTTTGCCAATTGTTTTAAATCTCTCTTATTAGCTATGTTAGGCATGCTATTATCTTAATCTTCTTAACGTCCATGTGAGAGTTTGACAAGTCAGCAGGGGATCTTGCCTTAGCTGCCAAAGCTACATGATTAGGTACCCATGCTCCAGAGCCCCAGGGACTCTTCTGAGCCTCTTTCTTTTCATTTTTTTGAAGATTAATTAATTAATTAATTAATTTATTTATTTATTTTAGAGGTGGGGAGGGGCAGAGGAAGAGAGAAAGAATCTCAAGCACACTCCCCACAGAGCACAGAGCCCGACACGGGGCTCGATCCCATGACCCTGAGATCATGACCTGAGCTGAAACCAAGAGTCGGACTCTCAAATGACTGAGCCACCCAGGTGCCCCCTGAGCCTGTTTCTTTTGAAAAAACCTCAGTCTCCTGAAGTTTAGGAAGTAATATGCATCAGTGAGACCAATATGAAGACCAATATCTTGGTCTTTCATCAAATTCCTTAACCTTGTGAAAATAAGTAAATAAAGAAGAGGAAAATATGTATGTGTTCGTGAGAAAGAGACAGAAAGAGAAAGAAAGAGAGAGAGAGACCCCAGCTGACCTCATCTGGGAGGCTACTGCAATAACCCAGGTCAGTTTGAGAGGCCGAAGAATCGTATTTTAATATTCCGAAAGAGTTAACACAAAGTCGAGAGGGAATAGTTGACACTGTGGTAGAACTTGGACTGTTCTTTTCCTAGGATCATTTCAGGCTAAGAAATAATTGGGATTTTGGCAGCTGAGATGATTGTGGGCAGAACAGCTTATTTTTCAGTTAATTCCTTAAATAAACCATCATCTCTGTGAACTCTTGCCATAGCCACACAGATAAGAAGGTTTCACTGTGCTGTCCCCCCAGACAAACCATCTCTGGTTTTACCTTCTGTCAAGTCTTCCCCTTTTTGTGTTAAAAAATATCATCTGGCTCTGCAGCCGCCTCCTTTCATGGTCATTTCCCTGTGGTTCCAGACGTGTGTCATCCTCACACTCAAGAACAGGAAGTCCTGATGATTAAGTTTGGGTTTCAGGAGATAGCAGAAGAAAGTCAGGCTCAGAACCAGGTTGATAAGAATGAGATTACAGAGAGCATCATAATCTCACAGCCAAGTTTCTCCATGTCCTCCCCTCTCTTTGAAAGACAAGGATGCAATGACTGCTGCCAAGGTTCAAGGGTAGGTACAGACAGAGTAAGTCATGAAGCATCTTTTGGTAAGAGTGGTTCTTGGTTGTTAACTAGCCTTCCATCTCCCCACAGGGGACCAACGAGCCTTGCCCAAGAGCAGCCTTGGGGGGTGGCAGGGACAGCTCTGGGGGGGAGGGGGTGCTAAAGTGGTGGTTCTCAAACTTTGATGAGCCTAAGAATGATCTAGAATGCTTATTCAATTTATGGATTTCTAGGCCTTCCCCCCCCCCCAAATTCTGCCTCATGTGGGCCACAATGGGTCCTTCTGGTTCTGATGCAGATTGTTGAATTGAGTCTAGCAGAGGCTCATTTGCACACACACCTGTTGTTCTCTTCAAGAGTTTGCAACACCCCAATCCACCCTCCCTCCACACCCTTGGCAGTTAGGGATGTGGAGGCACTGTTTCCCTCATGGATTTGCCTCCTCTCAGCTTGCCTGCTCCTTGGCTCAACATTTTCACATCTGTAGAAGCTCACCAGGTGCACATGGAGTTGTCTCTAAGGGGGCTGGTGTGTTATGGAACTACTGATCTCTTTCTAAGTGTTCATTTTCTGTTAGGCTATTCTGAGTCCCGTGGCTGCCTCTTTGCCCATGTTCATAATAAGCTCCAGATGCAAGCTCCATGTGTTCAGAAGTGGAATCAAGGGTTATGTGACTTCTAGCTGCGTTTCTTTGATATGTGATTAAGCGTTTTATCACATCGCCTATTGTTCGTTTCTTTTTATTTTCTTTCTCCATCTATTGAATCATCCATCTCTTCCTTGCCAGTTTTTCTTACCGGTGGAATTTAGAACACAATTTTAAGTGCCAAGGAAAATTCCATTCGGATCATTTTAGATTTATTAAAAATATAGGATGAATTGAAGTCTTTGCAGTAGTGTTCTTTGCTTTAAGGAGCCTGCATATATTTTCATTTTCACGTTTTTTTTTTGAATGCTCTTCGGGACCCATCTTGTGTTCCTGTTGCCGTTTCCCCAGGGAGCTCTGTTTTATGGATACTACTGGTAGCCATTTGAATTTGCCTTGTTTTGTGGTCAGTTTTTGTCGGCCCTCTGTTTCGCCCTCTCTTCATATGGTCTTGAATCCAGCAGGGTTTATCCACATTCTGGCTTTGCCAGCAAGTAAGACAGGCCACCAGTGGCTCCGTGGGTCTCTACGAGTGATGTTTCCAACCTCGGCTCAGGTGACAGCTAGAAGGCTGTCACCCATATTCCTGGTTTGTGTCCCAGCTGTCTTCTGTAGCATCCCTCTGCTGTACTGGGATGTGACACTTTTGCAAAATTATTATGTGCCAGACAGAGTAAACTTGACATGCACCACCTCATGCATACAACCCTATAATGTAGGTACTGTATTATTATTCAGATTATAAGGGAAGAAACCAAGGAATCCTCATACTAAGTGATGCAGCTCATGGAGCTGGTATGTGGCAAAGGCAGTACTGGAATCAGGTCCTGGGTTCTCACCCAGGTCATCCTGCATATGGTCGTGACATGTCCCTAGTGGATGGTGAGCTCACCAGGTAGTAGGCAGGATTGCTATTTTTAGGGTTTAGGCTGTGGACCACGAAGACTTGAAAGAATTGGAATTCACATCCTAAGACTTCATTTAATAGAGGAGAGCTGTACAAGGAGCATAGTTACTCTAAAACCAAGAGGATTTCATCATATTGTGGCAATGCAGGAAAACAAACAAACAAACATATATAGAGAGAGGAGGGTGGTGGGGAAGTCAGGTCTCAGTATCCTGGGCCTTTCGCCCCCCAGCCCTGGGTTCTTGAATCCTCCCTTTTTCCCTCAGCTGATGGAACTTGCTTTTTGGAGACAAGAAGCACATGCAGGTAAAGTTGTTAATGACTGATGCCGGACTTCCCTGGTTTGATTCTGACAGGGCTAGGGCCAGAGAAGAGAGCTAGCATTCTTGAGCTTAGCACCACATTTCCTGGCCTCCTATAAAGACTTTGAGGCTTTCATAACCACAGACAAGTGGGAGGTATTTGTTTACACACTAATCTTCCTCAACAAAAAAGGAAAGCAGCCTGGTGACAGGGAGATCCAGGATAATTTTTTAGTACTTGTGAAGGAAGTACTACTGTCATTTGATTTTTACAGATGAGAAAACAGAGTCTCATAGAGACTAAGTACGTGTGATATGTCGCCCAGCTGGTGAGTGGCAGAGTGGGATTGAAATCCACACCTGTCCTATTCCAGAACCTTTTCTGCTAAACCTCATAGTTTCCCATAAACAAGCTTCGGCTGCGAGGAGACATAAAAACCATAGGCCTGTTGTCAGCCTGTGGCAGTTCTTTGAGAACCCAAGCATTCTATAAATATGCGCTACTGTCATATTCAATCAGAATGATAAAAAAGTGACCATTTATCTAGTGCTTATCATGTACCAGATGCTGTAAGCAGGGATCATCTCATTTTATCCACACAGCAGTACCAGGACGGGGATCCAGAGCTTGCACTCCATTTTGCAGATGAGGAAACTGAGGTCTAGTGAGTTAAGGAAATTGCCCAGTGCAGGACAGCTATGTCGTCCAGACAACGAGAGCCCTCGCTCTAGACAAAGCACTGTGCTGCGTGCAAGAGAACTAGCACAAGACCCCAGATCCCGCTGTCCTGCTGTCTGTCTGGTGAGGCTGAGGGGTACCAATCAAGTGGGCACAGCAAGGCAGTGTGAGCTGGGTGCCAAGGGCATGGGGCAGCCAGCTTTGCAGAGGCTTAGACCAGGAGGATATAAGCACAGACTAGCTGAGCACAGTACTTAGGGACCAACAAGACTTTTCAGGGCTCATGGAAATGTATTAATTTTTTAAAATCAGAATTTAAAAAATCAACTTTTAGATCAAAGAAAATACATTAATACACAACATTTTCACCTTTATACTGAGTCATACAATACAGTGTGTAATATGATGTAGGAAAGAAGGAGCCCATGAAGGCCAAAGTCACTAGATCCATGAAAGCCATAATGTGGCCCCGCCATTCCTCCTGGGTCCAGGTCACCCCAAGGTCTTGGGGAACTGCAGAGCCACATGCGGAAGGAGCCTGGGTCCCTGAATATGGCGTGCAAAACTGCCTGCCAATCAGAAACACTCAGCAGCCAAATGGAAATAGATTCAAAAGATCATCCCCTCAATTATTCTAGCGTTCCTCATTTCATTTTTTTTTAGGAATCACAGTCTTATGGTTACATAGTCTGAGGAAGGTCACAGAAGGAAATTGAACTTGAGATGAGCTTGAAAGGCATGAAGTACTAGCTCAGCTAGAATGGACCCTGTTTTTACTATCTCCAGGATGAGAATAAGACCAGCTTGTAGGTGGGTTGGTTATCTCTCTCTCTTTTTTTTTTTTTTAAAGAATTTTTATTTATTTATTTGACAGAGAGAGATACAGCAAGAGAGGGAACACAAGCAGGGTGGGTGGGAGAGGGAGAAGCAGGCTTCCCGCGGAGCAGGGAGCCTGATGCGGGGCTCAATCCCAGGACCCTGGGATCACGACCTGAGCCGAAGGCAGACACTTAACAACTGAGCTACCCAGGCGCCCCTGGTTATCTCTTATAAAGAAGAGGTTAAAGACTGCTCTGGACAGAATGTGTTTCTGATATGGCCAGCAGCCAGCTCAGTACCTAGAAAATTGGAGGCATTCAAGAAATGTGTTCTGTGCTAACTTAAACAATTATACCATGGAAAGTTGTTTCTGTGGCTTACTAAGCTCATGCCCTCATGCAAACACCAGCGTGCTGAACTTGGAAGTAAGTTTTTTGTCTTAAGCAGGTATCAAATTGGCAACGAATTTTGTGCATTGCCTTGAACCAAGACACATATGGATGGTACATGATTGATGAGAGGTTTGGTCACTTCCCTCAAGGATCATTAAATCAGAATGAGGAGTCTAAATTACATGCACAATATAATTTGTATATAGTTAGTATACTATAATGAACTAAACTTTGTTGTTTTTTTTCTGAAGAAGTGATAGGAGTTGTGTAAAGGCTGAATTAGTTAAGGAAGACTTTTTGAGGAGGTGGCACTTGACTTGGGATTTAGGAAATAAGTAGAATTTAAGTAGGAGGGATTAGGACATTTTGACAGGAATGGCTAATGTCTTGCAGGTAGGGTAAACATGACCTTTGAAGACGGACCCTATGATAGTCACTGAAAAGTGCTCATGGTCACTTTGTAAGTAAGGAAGTAGGACCGAATTAGGAAATGAAGGACATCTATCTTCCTCCCTACTTGCCTTACACCTCTTGTGAAACAAGGAAACTGACTTTGGTGTCAGATGGAAGAATGGTTGAAAGCAGGAAGAAGAGAGAAGGAAGGAAAAGAAGCTACAGGTGGAAAACAGAAAACAAGCTTGGGGATGGGCAGTGATGATTCACAGTAGCCCTCGGTGATGAGATCCCATTGAACCCTCCTAAAGAAGGCACTCTCTCCCCCCTCTCTCTCAGCACAGTGTGGGGACTGAGGTCCTGGAAGGTCTAGAAGGTTCAAGGTGAGACACGTGGTTGTTGGCGGTTTCTCTGCAGCACGCAGAGATTACTGTTTGATGCAGTGCTTGAATTTAGAAAAATCAAATGCTGACAGAACAGAGCTGGCACATTGTTGTGCTGGTAATTCAGTCCCAACCCGGCAAACCTGCCCACTCGCTTAAGAACAACTACGGATGCAATCGAAATCCAATGTCCAATATCCTCTCTTTCTGTGGAAGATTAAGAAGCAAGCACACTCACAGATCAGAGAGCCTTGCTGTCTTTTCCCCCAGATATAAAGATGGGCTCATTTAACATGATTTCTACCTGTTCTTCTGCAATTAGTGTTTAAGTGACTATCTCTGGGTATTAGTCACTCCGAGGAAATGAAATGATGCTATGGTAATTGGCCATGTGGGTTTCTTCCCTTCCCTGGGGATTTCACTTGGCTCAGAGAGCATTTTTTTACATAGGCCCTGTCTGCACTCTTTATTTAGCTAATTAGAGGGCTTAGGAGACTGAGCAGGCATTGGGTAGGGAGGAGGGAAGAGGAGGGGCAGCATGTTATAACAGGAAGATCGCTTGATTGAAACAGAATATCTGGTTCTGGTACAAACTAATAAATTTTCTCTTCTATTGCGTTCTTACCTTGGACAGCTGTGCTACATACATTTTCTCATTTAATCCTCACAATAACCCTGTGGTGTTGGTATCACAACCCCCTTTACAGCGATGAGAAAAATAAAGTTCCGAGAGGCTGCCCTGACCAACATTCCCCAGATGGAAAGCAGCAGAACTGAGATTGGAACTCCAGTGGGCCTTAACTCACAGGCTCTGCTGTCCCTGCATCTGCTTACTAAATAGACCTCGTTAAAGGGAACAAAGCCGCTTCACCTCTCCATCTTCACTTTTTTTAACTGTTCATGATTCTGTGAAGGTGCTAGCTCTTCTAGAAAGTCTAAGTGCCTTTCTTTCTGGACAGATGGAAACTATTAAGCATCTTCCTACATTTCTCTCACTCCTTTTTTTTGTTCCCTATCTCTCTTGTTCTGCTTTTCTTCTCTTTTTTTCTCTTTTCTATGCATCCAAACCAGGGCTGGTGTTAATGGGTGTGAAGGTTGAGCAAGGAGAGGAAGGGGAAGGAGAGAGAAGCAGTTCTATTCTTTGTTTTCCAGCCCTGAGCAATGCTTCCTTCTAAATGAGATCAGAGCAACATGGTATGGGGCAAGGACCTGAGGGCTTAGAGTTTGAGAATTTCGTTTCCAGTTCTGCCACCATCTTATTGTGAGGCTTTGACCAAATCATGGCCTTATTGCATCTCTGGTTCTTCATATCTACAACTGTACTGTAATATACATGAGGGAGTGGTTGTTTCCTTGAGGTCACAGAAACGTACAAATGTCAGGTGTAAATAATGGAATTATGATCCTGGTGGAGGTCTTGGGCCATCAAGTCCTGAGCCTCCATTTCACATGGGACAAAACGAAGGGAAGTTTCCTGGTACCACATAGATCATTGGTGGCAAGCATAAGTAAAGAACTCAGGCAGCCTAATACCCATCCTGGTGCTCTTGGAGCTGGTCCACTAGTCCTCATTTGCAGAATGGAATCCACAGCTGCTGGGGGTGGAGGGGGGGGGCTGGAAAGGGTGGGGGAAGGACAGTAAATAATCTCTCAATAAATCTCATCTACTTACCTTAGATGACTTTTTATCAGAGGGGAATCTTTTTGAGATAGGGCTCACCGGGGACCAGTTTTTCGTAACAGAGCACTTTCTCATTGGTGACGGAGCTCCATGTGAGGCAATGCTCCATGAGGAAACAGATGGAAGTTGCTACCCATGCTTAGCTCCCAGCACATAGCCATCATGTAGGATGGGGCTCAGCAGGTGACAGTGTGGAAGGTAGACGCTGTAGTGTGTGGCTGAATGAGTATGTCACAGAGAGGAGCACACATTGGAGGAAGGCTAATCATATATTTTGCTTCCTATTGCTGTCCTTCTCCATTTCATTCATTTCTTGATGGTATTTATTGTTCTTTTTATGTCTGTAACAAAAATTGTCAGTTCTCATTTGGAAGGGGAAAAATAACTTTCTGGTCTCTACCCAAAACATACTTTAGTTATTATATTGACTAAAAATACCACGTTAGGTTGTATACTAGTGTCTTCAATGCAGTTTTCTGTATTTTTCTTTACTCTGCATTAATACTATGAGGCTTATTGTTATCCTCATTTATAACAATGTAACTCTGCATTGTCAAATACAGTAGCCACTAGCCTCATGGGACTATTTAAATTTAAGTGACTTAGAATTGAGTAATTAAAAGCTTTACTTCTTCAGTCATACTGGCCATATTTCAAGTTCTCAATAGCCATATGCTAAGCACTTGTACACATAATTTTTTTAGCCCTCAAAGCAAGTTATGAGGTAAGTATGACTTTACAGGTGAAGAATGTAAGTCTTGGACAAATCTTTTCCCCTGCCAAGATCATGTATGGCAGAAGAGTGGTAGATATTGACTGGTCTAACTCCAAAACTTCCTCCATAAAGCACCATAGGATACTGTACTCCTGATGGAGAAATAGCAACAACAACAACAAAAGATTTATAAAATGTGACTAGTGACTTCTACTTCCAGGAAGATGGAGTAGATATACCTTTACCTATTCCTCCCATTTAATTACAACTAGAAATCCCCAACATTATATATAACATTATATATGAAATAAACATAAGAAGATTCTGAAAGATAGGGCGCCTGGGTGGCTCAGTTGGTTAAGCGACTGCCTTCGGCTCAGGTCATGATCCTGGAGTCCCGGGATCGAGTCCCGCATCGGGCTCCCTGCTCGGCAGGGAGTCTGCCTCTCCCTCTGACCCTCCCCCCTCTCATGTGCTTGCTCTCTCTCATTCTCTCTCTCTCAAATAAATAAATAAAATCTTTAAAAAAAAAAAAAGAAGATTCTGAAAGATAGAGATAAGGCAGACCAGGTAGAGACCTTCAGACCCAAGGAACACCACAGGGATAAATTTCCTGGGTTTTCTTTTTTGCCACATATATCACAGACTTAGCAGAGTGAATTGAATAAAAAACATGACTCACCTATATATTCTGTCTACAAGAAACTTACTTCAAATATAGTGATATATGAGAGTTGAAAGTAAAAAAAGACAGATCAAGCAAACATTAATCAAAATTAAAAAAGCAAGAATGGCTATTATAACATCAGATAAAGTAGTTTTCAGAGCGTGCAAATCACTCTCACTGCAAGGTCAATCCAACAAGAAGACCTAGCAGTCCTAAATGTGTATGCACCAAACAACATAGCTGCAAAACATGTGAAGTAAAAACTGATCTGACTGAAATGAGAAATAGACAAATCCACAGCTATACTTGGAGATTTTGGGTTTTTTTGTTAAGATTTTTTTTTTATTTATTTGAGAGAGAGAAAGCACAAGCAGGGAGAATAACAGAGGGAGAGGGAGAAGCAGGCTCCCTGCTGAGCAGGGAGCCCAATGTGGGACTTGATCCCAGGACCCTGGGATCATGACCTGAGCCGAAAGCAGATGCTTAACTGACTGAGCCACCCAGGCACCCCAACTTGGAGATTAGAACACCCCTCTCTTGGCAGTTGACAGAACAACCAGACAGAAAATAAGCAAGCAGGTCTAGACCTCAACACACTATCAATCAAGAGGGTCAAATTGACATTTATAGAATATGCCCACCCAACAACAGCAGAATTACACACTCTCTTCAAACACTTGCAGAACACATATCATGATATACCATATTCTAGACCACAAGGCACACTTTAACAAATGTAAAATTAAAATCATACTTGTTTGGAATCAAACAAGAAATCAATAACAGAAAGGTAACGGGGAAAACTCCAAACACTTAGAAGCTAAACAGCACATTTCTAAATAATCATGGGCCAAAGAGGAAATCTCAATAGAACTTTAAAAAATACATTGAACTGAATGAAAATGAAAATAAAACATCAAAATGTGTGGGACACAGCTAACGTAGTGCTAAGGTAGACATATTTACATTATAAATACATTATTAAAAAGGAAAAGTCACAAATAAATAATCTAAATTCCTACTTTAAGAAACTAGAAAAAGAAAAAACTAAATCCAAAGCAAGAGAAGACCTAGCAGTCTTCTGCTAAAGAAATAAGAACAGTCATTCATGAAACTGAAAACAGAAAACACCAAAGAAAATCAGTAACACAAAGAGATGGTTCTTTGCAAAGATCAATAAAATTAACAAACATCTAGCAAAACTGACCCAGATAAAAGTGAGAAGACAAAAGTTACCAATATCAGACATGAAGCAGGATATCACTATAGATCCTGCAGATGTCAACAGGAGAGAGAGGTTACTATGATCAACTCTATATACATCATTTTGACAACTTAGATGAAATAGACTAATTTCATGAAAAGTACAAACTACCACAACTCACCCAATATAAAATAGATCATTTAAATAGCCCTATAACTATCAAGGGAATTGAATCCATAACTTTAAAACTGCCAGAAATCTCCAGACCCAAATGGTTCCAGTGAAGAATTCTATCAAAAGAAAAATTGACACCAATCCTACACAATCTTTTCTAGAAAATAGAAGAGGATGGAATACTTCCTATTTTTGGAGCTAGTACCAAAACTAAAGACAGCAAATGAAAGAAAGGAAAACAGGTAGGCAGGTAGGAAGGAAGGGAGGAGAGAAAGAACTATGTCTAGTATCCTTTACCCTTCCAAAATTTCTTAACAAAATAATAGCAAATAGAATTCAGCAATATAGAAAGAATTCTATATCATTATAAAGTGGGATTTATTCCAAGGATGCAAGGTTAGTTTAGTATTTGAAAGTCAATCCATGTAATTCATCGTACTAAAACACTACAGAAGAAAAATCACATGATTATATCAACTGATCCAGAGAAACATTTGACAAAAACCAACATACAGTTATGATTAAAAAAAAAAAAAACTCTCAGAAAATTAGGAATAGTTGGGAAACTCCCTCAATTTGATACAGATTACCTACAATAGACTATAGGTAACATTAAACATAATGGTGAAAGAGTAGTTGTTTTCTATCTACCATCAGGAACAAGACAAGTATTCCCACTCTCACTACTCTTATTCAACACATTGCTGGAAGTTCTAGACCATGCAATAAGGCAAGAAAAGACATACAGATTAGATAGGAAGAAATAAAATTGTCATGAATTATAGATGATATGGTATCATTATTTGTAGATTTGGTATCCCTGTTGAGAATTACAAGGAATCTTAAAAAAAAACAAATTCTAGTAGTAAAAAGTGAATTTAACAAAGTCTCAAGATACAAGATAAACAAAAAGCAGTTGTTTATTTATATGTTAGTAATGAGAACCTAGACACCAAAATTAAAAATACAACACCACCTACAATTGCTCATAAAAATGAAATACTTATATTTAAATCTAACAAAGTATGTACAGTATTCATATGCTTTTTACAGCAAAATGCTGATGAAAGAAATCAAAGCAGATCTGAAAAAATGGAGAGAAATATTGTGTCCATGGACTCAACATAGTAAAGTTATCAGTTCTCCCCAGATTCATATCCACTTATCATGCAATTGCTCCCAAAATCCTAGCAAGACCTTTTTGTAGTTACATACAGCAGAAGACTCTTCTAAAATGTATATGGAAAGTCAAAGAACTAGAATAACCAAAAACACTTGGAAAGAAGTTTAAAGGAAGAAGAATCACTTTATTTGCTCTCAAAACTTATTATATAGCAATAATAATCAAGACTGTAGATTGACATAGGAACAGACACACAAAGTGTAGACTCCAAAAATAGACTCACACAAATATATCCAACTGATTTTTTTTTAAAGATTTTATTTATTTATTTGACAGAGAGACAGCAAGAGAGGGAACACAAGCAGGGGGAGTGGGAGAGGGAGAAGCAGGCTTCCCGCGGAGCAGGGAGCCCGATGTGGGGCTTGATCCCAGGACCCTGGGATCATGACCTGAGCCGAAGGCAGATGCTTAACAACTGAGCCACCCAGGCGCCCTATAAGGAACTCATTAAAAAACACCCAGGCAATCCAAGTAGAACATGGGCAAAAGATATGAACAGACATTTCACTGAAGAGGGTATGCAGATGACAAATAAATACTTGAAAAGATGTTCAGCATCATTATCCATCAGGGAGATGCAAATTAAAACCACAATTAGGTATCATTACAAAACCGTCAGGATGGCTAAAATAAAAAATAGTGACAATATCAGATGCTGGCAATGATGCAGAGAAACCAGATCTATCATTTTTGGTGACAATTGTAAAATGATACACTTGGGAAAAGTTTGACAACTTCTTAAAAATCTAAACATGTAACTACCATACAACCCAGTAATAGCATTCCTGGGCATTTTTCCCAGAGGAGTGATATTTATGCTCACACAAAAAGCTGTACAGGAATATTTATAGCAGCTTTATTTGTAAGAGCCCCAAACCAGAAACAACCCAGATGTTCTTCAGAAAGGGAATGGTTAAGCAAACTGTGGTAACACTCCTACTCAGCAATAAAAAGAACTATTGACACATGTGACATTCTCTGAATAAATTTCCAGAGAGTTATGCTGAGTGAGAAAGAAAAAAAGCCAATCCCAAAATGATTACAGACCTTATCACTTCATTTATATAACATTTTTGAAATGACAAAATTATAAATATGCAGAATGGATGTGTGGTGGCCAGAGATTAAGGAGGAGGTGGAGTTGGGAGGGAAGTAGGGGTGCCATCTTTACAGTGATGGAAATGTTCTGTATCTTGACTGTATCAGTGTCAATATCCTGGGTGTAGTATTGTACTTTATTTGCAAGATGGTACCATTGGAGGAAACCAAGGAATAAGAGACCCCCCTCTAGTATTTCTTACAACTGTATGTGCATCTGCATTTATCTCAAAAAAATCTTAAGTTTTAAAGAATGTGACCATTTTTATACACCCAATCTCTATAGAAGCTGCATCTTTTCAGAATCTCAGTGTAATGAAGCCAATTATCTTTTGTAACAGTGTTCATGTACAGGGGTGTGCATATTCCCACAAAGGCATGGCTTGGTAGGGTGGTTGGTAGAGAAGCAGAGAGTGCTTGGTATATGCCTTAGGAAAGATAGTGAAAAGTCTAATGAAAAATTAATGTTTACCCTGTCCAACTGAGTGGAAATGGAGTTGTAGGTCGAAAGGATGTTTGATCAAGAAATTGCTCCTAGAGAGGAGATTTAAAGAATGTTTTTTAAAGAATTTAAGCAACTCTACAGAATAAAAGAAACGGATGAACGGTCTGTCTCTTCAAATCTTTTTCATTTAAATAATTATAGTATCTATTTCATAAGGTGACTGTGAAGAATTAAAGGACAGGATACATGTAGAAACACTAACCACGGTGCCTGGCACATAGTAAGAGATTCATAATGGATGGCTAATTGCTATGTTTTTAATAGAATGTTCCCTTTGAGATGTAATTTATATACAGCAGAATTCATTCTTTTTTGCTTCACAGTTATGTGAATTTAACACACACATACAGTTGCATAACCACCAGCATGATCAAGGTATTGAAAAGTTCCATCATCCCAAAAATGTTCTTCCTGCTCCTTTGTAGTCAGCCTCTCTCCCCACCCTGAGCCCCTGGCAACCACTGATCTACTTTCTGTCTCTATAAGTTCTGCCACTTCAAGAGTGTCATACAAATTGAATTATACAGTGTGTAGCCATTTGAATCTGGCTTCTTTCACTTAGCATAATACATTTGAGATGCATTCATTTTATTGCATGAAGTAACAGTATATGATCCACCTGGAATTGATTTTTATGTATGATATGAGATTGGAATTCAGTTTAACTTTTGTTCCCTACTTGGCTAACCAGCTTTACCATGGCCATTTATTGAACCATGTCTCTTTTCCTCACTAATCTACAATGCAATCTCTGTCATATATTAAGATTCCATATATATATGGGACTGTCACTGGGCTCTCCATTCTTTTCCTTGGTCTGTTTAGACTTAAACAGACTTCTAAAACAATACAGCTTATTTTATAAAAGCTTTATGATATCTTGAGATTTAGGAAATTGAGTTCCTCCACCTCCTGTTGATTTCCCTTACAGGTTAATTTGGAGAAAATTGCTATCTTTGCAATAATGAGTCTTTTCCATGCAAAATCATGATATCTCTATGATGACTAATTTTATGTGATGCCCAGATAGCTGAGAAAACATTATTTCTGGCTGTGTCTGTGTGTCTCTGGAAGAGATTAGCATTTGAATCCATAAACTGAGTGAAGATTAATGACCTCACCAGTGCAGATGGGCATCATCCAATCCACTGATAGCCCAAATAGAACAAAATGGCAGAGGAAAGGTGAATTCACTCCCTCCTCATAAGCTGCCTTATGTATCTTCTCCTGCTTTCGAATATCAGTGGCTCCTGGTTCTCAGGCCTTTGGGTTTGAACAGGAACAATACTACTTGCTTTCCTGGGCCTCCAGCTTACAGATGGCAGATTGTGGGACTTGGCTTCCTGTAGTCATGTGAGCCAGGCCTTCATAATAAGCCTCTTTCTCTATATCTCTTCATGTATCCTATTGCTTCTGTTTCTCTGAAAAGCCCTGATTAATACAATACCTCTCAATTTATTTAGGTTTTTCAGTGTCTTTTTTTTTTTTTTTTAAAGATTTTATTTATTTATTTGCGAGAGAGAGAATGAGAGACAGAGAGCATGAGAGGGAGGAGGGTCAGAGGGAGAAGCAGACTCCCTGCCGAGCAGGGAGCCCGATGCGGGACTCGATCCGGGGACTCCAGGATCATGACCTGAGCCGAAGGCAGTCGCTTAACCAACTGAGCCACCCAGGCGCCCTTCAGTGTCTTTTAAAGTTCTATAATTTTCTCCAGAAAGATTTACTCTTCTGTTGGGTGTCTTCGATGCCTTATACTTCCAATGCTATTGTGAAATGCATTTATTTAAATACATGCTTTAGCCGGGTGATGGGTATTAAGGAGGGCACATATTGCAATGAGCACTTGGGTGTTACACACAAACAATGAATCATGGAACACTACATCAAAAACTAATGAAGTACTGTATGGTGACTAACATAACGTAATAAAAATAAACAAATAAATGAATGAATGAATAAGTAAATAAATAAATAAATGCTTTAACAATTTGTTGCTAAGTATAGGAATAAAATTTATTTTTGTATATTAGCCTGATACCCAGAAAAACTGTTGAGTTTGTATTCATTCTAATGATTTGTCTGTGGATTCTCTTGGACTTTCTACACAGTATTCATATCATCTGTGCATCTGGGTCATTTGTTTCTTCCTTCGCAATGTGTTGCTTTCTTTTCTACTGCACTGGCCAGGACCTCCAGTACAAGGTTGAAAACAAGTGTCCAGGAACCATCACTTTCTTACCTGTGACTTTAAAGAGGATATTTCTGACATTTCACCACTGAGCCCAGTGTGGCCATAAGTTTTTGGTGGGTACCCTACCTAAAAAGTAAGAATATATCTTTTTTCCTTATTTGCTAAGAGGTTTTGTCATTTGTGGGCATTGAATTTTATTAGTGCTTTTCCTGAATTTTTTGATATAGGCATATGTTGTTTTTCCCTTTAATATGCTAATGTGGTGAATCATATTAATGGATCGTTCCAATATTTTCTAATAGACAAAACAGTTCTCTAATATTAAATCATTCCTGGTTTAATTAGGATGACCTATATTAGTAATATAATGATATGTATTTTTAAATGCATATTCTATATTATTAGCTGTGTAATTATAATAATGGTGTATATTTTTAAAATATATGTGTGGATTCAGTTTGTTGGTACTTTGATTAGGAATTTTTCCTCATTTTTGCAAGTACAGTTGGGCCATAATTTCCTTTTCTCATAATCTTCTTGCCTGGTCTTGTATCAAGGAAATGCTAGTCATACAAAATGAGCTGGGGAAATTTGCCCCCTTCCCTTGAATGTTTGGTAAAACTCAATCTGTAAATAATTTTCTGGGCCTGTTATTTGTGTGTAGAAGGTGGCAGGTGTAGTTGTTTGCTTGTTTGTTTTCATTATGATTCCAGGAAATGTTCAAGACAAAAAATGGTAGTAATGTCTTTGGATAGTGAGATACAAGGGAATTTTCTTTACTTAATATTTTTTCTTTCTCTTAAAAATAACATTTAATTTACATAGAGTAAAAGTCACTCTTTTTTTTTGTGCACAGTTCTGCAAGTTATGACAAATGTCAGGTTGTTTTCGTTTGTTTCGTTTAAGCCAAGCCATTCTAATAGGTGTGTAGCGGTATCTCATTGTTTTAATTTGCATTTCCCTAAAGACAAATGATGTTGAGCATCTTTTCATTTACTTATTTGTCATCAGTATATCTTTTTTGGTGAAGTGTGTGTTCAAGTCTTCTGTTCGTGTTTTTATTGAGTTTTGAAGCCTTTTAAATATTCTGGGTATACATCATTTCAGATATGAGATTAAAAAATATTTTCTCCCAGTGTATGGCTTGCCTTTCACTCTGTTAGCATTGACTTTTCAAATAACCTGCTCTTCATTTTGATGAAGACCAATTTTCATTTTTTTGTTTTATGGATCACGCTTTTGGAGACATATCTAAGAAATCTTTCACTAGCTCCATAATCTTGGACTGATTCCAAGTCCCAAAGACTTTCTACTAAATGTTTTATAGATGTTTTATAGTTTCAGATTCTACATTTGAGTAATTTTTTATGAGGGGTAAGAGGCAGGGATTGAGGTTCATTTTGTTGCAAATAAATATTCCATTTTTTCAATACCATTTGTTGAAATGGCTACACTTTCTTTATTGAACTGCTTTTGAAACCTTTGTAAAAAATCTATTGGCCAGATATAAATGGGATTATTTATATACCCTCTATTCTGGTACATTGATATACATCTTTCTTTGTTCAACATCACACTTTTTTTTTTTAATTTTATCTATTTGTTTGACAGAGATAGAGAGAGCCAGAGAGCATAAGTGGGGGGAATGGCAGAGGGAAAGGGAGAAGCAGGCTCCCGCTGAGCAGTGTACCTGATGAGGGGCTGGATTCCAGGACCCTGGGATCATGCGAAGTCAAACGCTTAACCAACTGAGCCGCCCAGGCACCCCAATGTTACACTGTCTTAATTACTATAGCTTTATAGTCAATATGGAAATCAGATAAGGTAAGTTTTCTAACTTTGTTCTTTTTTTCTTTCCAAATTATTTTGGCTATCATTTTTTGCCTTCCCACATGAATTTTATTTTATTTATTTATTTATTTATTTTTTTAAAGATTTTATTTATTTATTTGAGACAGAGAGAATGAGAGAGACAGAGAGCACATGAGAGGGGGAAGGGTCAGAGGGAGAAGCAGGCTCCCTGCCGAGCAGGGAGCCCAATGCGGGACTCGATCCCGGGACTCCAGGATCATGACCTGAGCCGAAGGCAGTCGCTTAACCAACTGAGCCACCCAGGCGCCCCCCACATGAATTTTAAAATTAATGTCTAAAAAACATCTTTCTGGTATTTTCACTGAAATTGTGTAGCATTTATAGATGAGTTCAGGACAAATTGCTATCTTCACAATATTGAGTCTTCTAATCCATGAACATAGTATATCTTTCCATTTATTTGGGTCATTTATCTTTATCTAATAAACTATTTTCCCATTTTCTTTTCTCTCTTTTTTCAACTGAGATATAATTGACATATAACATTACGTTAGTTTCAGGTCTACCACATAATAATTTGATATTTGCTATATTGTGAAATGATCACCACAATAAGTCTAGTTACCATCCATCAAAACAGAGTTATAATTTTTTTCCTTGAAATAAGAACTTTGAAGACCTACCCTCTTAGCAACTTTCAAATATACAATACAGTAGTATTAACTGTAGGCACCATGCTGTACATTATATCCTTGGAAATTACTTATTTTATAAATGAAAGTTTAGGGTTTTTTGTTATGCTTTGACATTTTCAGTTATATATATCTTACATGTTTTGTGAGATATTTACCTAAGCATTCTAATACATAGAAGCACAATTAATTTTTATATTTTGCCCTTCTATCCAATGGCTTTGTTAAATATTCCAGTGGTTTTTTGTAGATTGTTTGAAATTTTCTATGAATAGAGACAGTTTTAATTCTTCTATTTTTTTCTTATCTGTGTAACTGCTATTTCTTTTTCTCTCTTCTTCACTGACTGGAGCCTCTAGTATAATGGTGAATGTGCATAGTGAGAGAAGGCATCCTTGCCTTGTTCCTGATACTAGAAAGAATTATTTAATCTTTCACCATTAATTACAGTGTTGACTACAGGTTTTTTTGCAACTAACCCTTTATCAAATTAAGGAAGTTCTCATCTGTTCCTAACATCCTGTGAGATTTTATTGTAAATAGATATTAAGTATTTTCAAATGATTTCTTGCATTTATTAACATAATCATATGTTTTTCTTCTTTAGTCTTTGCCATGGTAGATTACATGGACTTATTTTCAAATTTTTTTTTTAAAGATTTTATTTATTTATTTACAGAGAGAGAGAGACAGCGAGAGAGGGAACACAAGCAGGGGGAGTGGAGAGGGAGAAGCAGGCTTCCCGCTGAGCAGGGAGCCCGATGCGGGGCTCGATCCCAGGACCCTGAGATCATGACCTGAGCCGAAGGCAGACGCTTAACGACTGAGCCACCCAGGCACCCCTTTATTTTCAAATATTAAGGCAGTCTTGCTTTTGGAAGATAAACCCCACTTGGTCTTGCTATCTTTCTTTTTATGTATTGCTGGGTTTAATTTTGTAATATTTTGTTGAGGATTTTCTTTCATCTTTGTTCATGAAGGATATTTGTCTGTAATTATCCTTTCTTATAATGTCTTCTCTGGTGTCAGGGTAATGCGGACCCTCAAAAATGAGTTAAGAAGTTTATTTTGGAAGAGTTTGTGTATAAATAGAACTATTCATTACTTAAAAGTTTGGTAGGATATTCCAGCAAAGCCACTTGGGTGTGGATTTTTCTTTGTCGTAAGGTTTTCAACTGCAAATTGAATTTCTTTCTCAGATAGAAGACTAATTAGGCTATTTACTTCTTCTTGAATAAGTTTAGCAGCTGTGTCTTTCAAAGAATTTGTCCATGTCATCTAACTTGTTGAATTTATAATCATAGAATTGTTTGTAGAATTTTTTCACTAATAATTTAATAATCTGTATGGTCTGTAGTTCTCTAATACTGCTTTAACTTCAAACCACATTTTTTGATGTTATGTTTCCATTTTCATTCAAATAAAAACCTCTAGATTCTCTACAATTTCCTCTTTGATTCATGAGTTTTTTAAAAGTGAGTTGTTTACTTTCTTAGTATTTGTAGATTTTTCAGTTATCTTTTCTGTAATTGATTTTTATTTTAATTCTGTTATGGTCTGAAAACATACATGGAATGATTTCAATTCTTCTAAAATTATTAAGATTTATTTAATGGCCAGAATACAATCTATCTTTGGGAATGTTTCATGTTTGATTAAAAGAATATGAATTTTTTAAAAAATGTACTTTGTTCCTGTTGAGTGGAGAGTTCTGTAAATTAGGTCAAGTTGTTTGAAGTGTTTTCCAGGCCTTTTATATCCCTACTTTTTCTCTTTACTTAAAAGGAGTGTTGAAGTCTCCAACAATAATTAATGGATGTGTCTCTTTCATTTCTTGGTCAGTTTTTTCTTATGTATTTTGAAGCTTTGTGATTAAGTACATACACCTTTAGGATTGCTATAGCTTCCTCAAAAAGTGACTGTGTAGTGTCCCACTTTATCCCTGGTTGAAAGCTACTTTTTCTGACATCAGTATAACTCATCTAGCATTGTTTTGATTCGTATTTTCCTAGTATATCTTTTTCCATCCTTTTACTTTTAACATATATATGTCTTTATATTTAAAATTGGTTTCTTATAAACATGGCATATATATGCATATATACACATATAGCTAAGTCTTGCTTTACAACCAATTTGATAATTTGTCTGCTTAGTCTTTACATTTATGTAATTATTTCCATTAAAATTTACTACCTTGCTAGCAGTTTTCTACTTGTTCTGTCTTTGGGTTTTTTTTCTTTCTATTTTTGTGCCTTCTTTTGGATTCATTGAATGTTATTTATTATTTCAATTTATTTCTACTGTTGACTTATTATTCTTTTAAAATTTTTGATGAAGGGGCGCCTGGATGGCTCAGTCATTAAGCGTCTACCTTTGGCTCAGGTCATGATCCCAGGGTCCTGGGATTGAGTCCCACATCAGGCTCCCTGCTCAGCGGGGAGTCTGCTTCTCCCTCTACCACTCCCCCTGCTTGTGTTCCCTCTCTCGCTGTGTCTCTCTCTGTCAAATAAATAAATAAAATCTTAAAAAAATAAATTTTTTAATGAATACTCTAACACTTATAGTATACATCTTTAATTCTGCCCTCAAAAAATATCATACTGGTTACCTCTAATGTAAAGACCTTACAATAGTGTATTCCCAATTCCATTCCTTATGCTAATATTGTCATGTATTTTACTTTTGCAAACATTATAAACACATAATACATTACTATGATATTTGCTTTAGTCAGTTAGCTGTAGAACAATTAAAATAAGGAGAAATTATTTTATATTTACTTTCAGTTATTCTGTTTGTAGTGTTCTTAATGTGTGTGTGTGTATGTGTGTGTGTGTAGATTCAGATTTCTACCTGAATAATTTCCTTTCACATGCCTTAGAGTACAGGACTCTTGGCAGTAAAGTCTCTTAATTTTCATTTGTCTGAGAAAATCTTAATTTCTCCTTCATTTTCAAAAGATATTTTCTCTGGGTGTCAAATTCTGGAGGGACATTTTTCTTGTCAACACTTCAGAAATGTCACATCTTTGTTTTTTGGTTTGCATTGTTTCTCATAAGAACTCTGCCATTATTCTTATTTTTGTTCCTCTGCTGGTAATGTGTGTTTTTCCCTCTCTGGCTATATTCTAAATTTTCTCTTTGTCTTTGGTTATGAGCAGTTTTTGTTGTGTTTTATTGTGGTTATCCTGCTTGGTTTTCTCCAGTGCTTTAAAAGAAACAAAGTTTGTTGCCCTTCCCATATCAGCTTAGGTTTTTGTTCCACGAGGGATATAGAGGAGAAGGATCCAGGCAGGATTTTATGCCTTTCTTCTAAGGGCTGTTATTAGCCTCCCCTAGGCCTACACAAAAAGGGACACTTTCTCAAGATTTTATTTTCAGGCTCTATTTCTCTGGGTAGCCTGTCTGGAGATACGAAAAGGTGGCCAAATTGATACACCTGTCAAGCAATCAGTTGAGTCTTATCATGGCTTATAATAAATCAGTGACCAGTGTTATAACACAACACATTTCATTGTGTTCCTACCTTTCCTTCCTCTCTACCCTTTTTCTCATTCTTTCTCCCCTGGGAGTAGACCTTCCAAATAAAGCATCATTACTTAATCCTTACATCAGTCTCTATTTTATAGAGAACTGAGATAGATACCTTGCTTATTAATTTTTCAGATTTCTTCTTTTCTAATAGAAGTATTTATGGTCGTAAATTTCCCTCTGAGTACTACTTTGGCTGCATCCTACAAGTTTGGATATTTTTTATTTTTGTTATGTTTCAGTTCCCAGCAGAAACTTTTCTCTCCCACAACAGGATCCAGACTGGTAAGGTTCCTACTCACTTCCTTTCTACTGGAGGCCTAGCCCTCTGAGGGTTTCAGATTTCCTGCAAGGATCTCAGTGTATATTCCATTCAGTCTTATACAGGCTCATGGCCTTGTCTTCTGCCCTTGTGTGATTCATAAAAATCACATCTCTTGATAATCAAGAACAACAAATGCCCATAAGGCAGGTTTGGGTCAGTATTATGTCAATACTCTGTTTTCAACTACTTCTTGTTGCTGGGCCTTGGAGACTTTTTTGCCATCTTGTACTTGAAGGGGCACCTGTTAAATATATCTGTTACGTTTAGGTGTTCTGCTATAGGAGGTTTTTCAATATATCTTGCCTTTCCTATTTCCAGAAATGGAAGTCTACATGTGATCTTTAAGTCTCTTTAAGAATATTATTTTACAGGGCACGTGGGTGGCTCAGTCGGTTAAGCATCTGCCTTTGGCTGAGGTCATGATCTCAAGGTCCTGAGATTCAGTCCCACATCAGGCTCTCTGCTCAGTAGAGGGTCTGCTTCTTCTTCTCACTCTTCTTCTGTGCTCTCTCTCTCAAATAAATAAAAAATAAATAAAAAGAATTTTAAAAGAATATTATTTTACTATTTGGTACCCATAGAATTTAATCCAGTATGTCTTGATGAGAAGTTGGTAGTGAAAATTTTTGACATTTTGGCCCATATATCTAGATGATATTAAACAACAAAAGGAATAAAACATATGTCTTTCTAACTTTTTAAAATAAGTTAAATACTTAAAGATTGATATTAAAGGAGAAAGCAACTTAATAGAGAAACTGGTTTTTTATTTTTTCCTATAATCTGAAAAATGACATTCATTACTAATTTAGATTTTCTGAGCCACATTCATTAAAAGTTCAGTTCAAGAGATAAAAGAAAAAAGATATATTTGAATTTTAAGGGAGTTTTTTTAAGTGACAAGGACTATTGTTAGGTAAACCTGATATGTGTTGAATATTAAAAATGACAGCAACTCAAAAAAACACACACACACAAAAAGAAAGAAACTTAAAATCCCAATATCCAGAAATAACCACAATTATCATTTGGACAGCACAGTCTAGATAACACTCAGATAGAAAAATGGATGGATTACTGGCTGGCTGGCTGGCTGGCTGGATGGATGGATGGATGGATTGAAAGAAAACTATGAAATGGTGCCATATATGCTTTTTATTTTAAAATATTAAATTTTATTTAGCAGAAATAAAAAATATACTAAAGCTAAGTTGAAGGAACCATTTAATTCCAGAAAGTGTTTCTTCACCACATCAGATAGTAATGACTAAAGATATTCTTTTAATGTTAAAAAAAAAGATCATGAAAATCACTCAGCACCATCTTTTTGTCATGATAAGCCAGATCAAGATTTATGTGAAATAGTCTAATATTAAAACTTAGCAGCTGATTCATTATTTTGGAAATATGGTGCTGACCAAAGAACATGTGTGTGGGCCCCAGGCTGCAAAATTTGACCAAATAAGAATCAGGACCTTGTCATTTGTAGAAAAATTATTCTGCTTCAAATCTTATAGAAAATTTTCAGCTCTCAGAATTGCCCTTAATTTTGTCTAAGTTTTAGAGTCCAGTCTTAAAGACTTTTGTGTGTGAAATTGGTTTTTGTTTTTAATGCCGTATTGCCCCGTGGTTGAAACAACTGTTAATAGCAATGGAGAATAAAACAATGAGAAGAATAAAAGAATGCTAACTCATGAAAGCTGCTTATTGACCTTGTAACTTTATCGGAATGAAGTGGCTGCTTGGCTTGTGTGAGTCTCGTATCACTGGAAAGAATTAAATATAGACTGAATGTCCAGTGGAGAATACTGGTCTAGGATCCAAGCGTTGGTTGGATGGATGGTTGGATGGATGGATGGATGGATGAGGGTGAGTGGATGGGTGGATGGGTGGATGGGCAGATGGATGGGTGGGGTGAATGGGTGGATGGATGAGTAGATGGGTGGAAAGATGAATGAGTGTGTACATGGGTACGTGGCTGGGTGAGTGGGTTGGTGGGTGTGGGTGAGTAGGACGGATGGATAGGTGGATGGACAAATGGGTAGGTGAATGGATGGATGGATAGATGCAAGGGTAGTTAAGTTCTCTTTTAGCCACAGTTCCCTTCTAGGAAGAGTCTTCATTAATTCACTTCTTTGTAAGGAGTAGGATCAGTGGGGCAGAAGGTTTGGGAAAGGAAAGGCAATAGGGTGCCAGTTATTTGTTTTGCCTTCTTTCTGATCTTTCCTTAAAAATCCTCATCCTAGGGGCGCCTGGGTGGCTCAGTTGTTAAGCGTCTGCCTTCGGCTCAGGTCATGATCCCGGTGTCCTGGGATCGAGCCCCGCATCGGGCTCCCTGCTCGGCGGGAAGCCTGCTTCTCTCTCTCGCTCTCCCACTCCCCCTGCTTGTGTTCCCTCTCTCACTGTGTCTCTCTCTGTCAAAAATAAATAAATAAAATCTTTAAAAAAAAAAATCCTCATCCTAGTCTTGTCACTGAAAATCATTTTGCCTGCTCCTTTGGTGGTTTAGAATAGGTAACCCACCCCAGATATAATGAGAAGAAGCAAATATTTACCAGTTTTTGTTTTTTCAGAGCAACTAGACAGCTTTCACTATTCTGAAACTCTAACTGAAAAATCTTCCTCTAGTATGTTTTACTCTTTAAGAAGGATAATCTTTTGTTACCTCCTTCTTGGCTGGCAATTTATAAGAAGAATATGGTTGTAATTAATCCTTAAAATTTTTAGACGATGTTTCCTTTGTTGCTGTTAATAGGCATGCATCATCAGGAAAGTGGTGTCATTATTATTTAAACCTAAATATTAGTTCTTTGATTATAATTTTTTCTGAGTAGATATAAGTTGAAAGAATATGGGAGAAAGCCCCAGAACAAAAATGAATGAGTAGGAGTTGCCATTGCTAGGAGTGGAAGCAGAAAGGGGAGGAAAAGTCAGGAGTGGGAGTATCAAAGACAGAAAAGATACAATTTTGCAGAGGATTCACCTCTGGATTCATCTGGCCAGAGTCCAGTTTTCTCAGCTTCCCATTTCAAAAGACCACTGTGTCTTCTTCTTCCAAAAATAAAATATATAAAATAAATCCAGTTTATCAAATCAGACATTTATAAAGGCTGATGTCTGCCAAAATATATTTATAAGAGTGTTCATAGCTGTTTTATTTGTATAGCTGAACAAGAAACAAACAAATGTCCATCACTTGTTAAATAGGTGAATAAGTTGTGTTACATTCTTACAGTAGAATTCTTTATAGCAATAAAAAAACAAACTACTGATACATATAACAATATGAAGGAATCACACAGACATGATGTTGAATGAATAAAGTCAGACACAAAAGGGTACATACTACATGACTCCATTTATATGAAGTTCAAAAGCAGGTAAAACTAAGCTATAGTGTTAGAGGTTAAAATAGTCATTACCTGGTGAGGAGCATTAACTGGAAGTGGGCGTGAGGAAGCTTTATGAGGTGCTGGAAATGTTCTGGATTTGAATCTGGGAAACAATGTCCTGTGTGTGTACATATGTGTAAAACCATTGAGTTGGACACTAAAGATTTGGAAACTTTACAAATCTTAAGTTATACCTTATTTAAAAAAATGCAATAAATTTGAGAACTGATCCCCATCTACATGCTGCCATGGGTTGATGAAGAGTTTCGTGAGTGGACTCTGAGTGGACTGGATTTTAGTGGCAATGAGTGAAGAGACATTGGGGTTAAGGGTCAGTTTGTCTTCACACAGCTAGATGGTGAGCCCCCTACAGGCAGGATCCAGCCTTCTACCTTTGTTTCTCCCTCAAGGGTCTTGCACAAAATGATGATGAACAAGTGAATGCACCCAGAGTGAGTCTATGCTTGTTAGTGAACTTAGTGTTTGACATAGAATGTCCCACATGGGTTCAAATCATTTCCTTTAAATCCATGATTTCATATTAGTTAACTCTAAAAAGTGGTGGAGCACAGAAGCACATTTAGAAGAAATGATGAAAGAATAAAATGCCATGCCAGGTGAATCTTGATTTTTTTTTTCAGATACTTTTCCAAGTAATTGACTAATCATATTTTAAATTAAAGCAACTTTTTTTTAATTTTACTTTCACATTATCTGGTGGTTAGTCAAGTAGGAAACATACTAATTATATATATATATAATACATATATATAACATATATAATATTTGTGTGTATATATATATATATATATATGTAAATGATTGCAGAACCTGCCATCCAAGGAAGAAAGATGTGTTGGCCATACATGTTTCTATGGGAGTGAGTATTTTGGTTTTGGAGAATGGACCTGAAATATGGGTTCTGGTCTCCACCAAACATTCTGTGCCAAATCTCTAATAAACTGATTTTCTGCAAGAAAGGTCACTGGACATATTTTAGACTGGAACATGCCAGGTCTACATTGGCAGTGTGACATTGGAGTGGGATGCTAATAAGGGCTTGACTTCTTATTTGAGATGTTTTATATCATTCCATACCATTAGGTACCATTAGTTACCTTTAACTGAGTTTCTTGAAAGATTCCCCACCATTTCCTTCCTTAGCACACTGCTGGAAGATCTAACAGATGGTTTCATTTAGAGTACACATGTAGTGTGTCTCCCTAGTGAAACAGAGCGGCTGTTTTAAGCTTGTTGCCTGTCACCAACTCTTAGGATGGAGAGAGAGAAAAAATCCACAATCATGACTACATTTGCTAGAAATTGCAGTGGGAATTCAGAAATGCATTGTGAAATTAACCCAAAGTGGAATTTGCCTGAATTACTAGAACTTGCATGAATACTCTTTGGTAAAAATGGCTTTGGTACTTGACCACAAGTTGGTCAAGATCTTGGCTTTATTAATTTGACCTGAGTTTAAAGCATTAATAGTTAACACAAAAGATATGTGCAAGCCACTGGAGTTTAGTTAAGGGAAGGGCATCCAGTTTTCACAGTAAGATCTCTTAGAACCAGGATTCTCCTGCTGTCATGAAAGTTGCAAGCAGAGACACAGAACAGAGTGTAACAGTCTAAGAAAGAAGTTCCATTAACTGTTAGGAAATCTGAGGACCAAATCGCTTGAGAGACTTTGCCAAAATTATACAACAAGCCATTCACAGAGGTAAGCCATGTCCAGAATTATTACTCTTTTGTCTTTGTTTGAGTAGATGATACCATTTTGCATTTTATGAGGCTAACTCAGTGGCCATGACTGTGTCTCAGCCTATTGAGGGAAGAGATCATCCCTGCACTCCATATATATATAGGACAGTGCTCAGTATATAATGGAGGTACAAGCTTAACTCACGTTTACTTATTTGAGTTTAAGTGTGTAATATATGTTAGTGAAGCAGAAAAGATTTTGTGTTTACAAATAGTGACTGTGTATTATTCCATGGGATCCTCCCTATTCTTTAATACAACTTGCAAGGCAAGTATCAGTCTGGCTTTCTATGGCAGGATGACATGGTTTACTGGGAAACAGAAATGAGTAGTTCCTGATCTTAGAGTCTCTACTTCTTGGCTCATGGAAGCTGAGACATCAGGATTCTGGCTCAATTTCCTCTACTGAATAAGTTGATTCCTTTGGGGATTCCATATAACACTTCTCAGAGACGCTAGGTTTTGGAGACTAATGAGTTTTCAGAATGTGGCCAGCGTGAAGAGAGAAGAACATTCCAGGTAGAGAGAATGGCATAATCCAAGTCATGAAAGCCAAAAAAACATATCTTAACAGTAGTTCAGGTGGCTTTGGGAAAAAGTTCATTTGAGGGATTAGTGAGAGATAAGATTGGAACGCCTATTGGATTTACATTGCAGAAACAAAATCAGCAGCTTAGCACACCGCATATGCCTGGCATGGGAGATGCTAGAGTTAAGATGGTATACAGGTAGGCAGGTCCCTACTCTTAGGGAGCTCACTGATACAGACATCTAAATCTCTGATTACCAACAGTGATGTAAACTTTTTTCACTAGGGAGTGGGATAGCCTGATGGCAGGAAATAATCCCATCAGAATTGTGGGGATTTCCCTCCCAAAACTTTCTAGATGGTTATAGTGGAAAAAATAATTCTATATTGTTTTTTAAAACATCCAGGTATGAATTAACAAGGACCTGAACTAGATAGTAGCAATCAGAACAAAAAGAAAGGATGTATGCCCAAAATATCATACAAGGAAAAAAAAAAAATGAGTTTGTTGCCCCACTGGATGTTGAGGTCAAGTAAGGGAAGAAATCAGAGGCAACAGAAGTTTCACATCTTAGTGAGTAAGAGAGTGAGCATGACATCTTGGTGTATACATTTTTTTTAATATACCCACCATTAACTATTTTTTTTAATACCCAATGCCCTATGCAATTTATTTATTTCTTTTGCTTTTGCTTTTTATTCAGTTAGCCACTGTATAATACATAATTAGTTTTTGATGTAGTGTTCGATGATTCATTAGTTAAGTATAACACCCAGTGTTCATCACAGCATGTGCCCTCCTCAATATCCATCACCCTGTTACCCTCTCCTCCCACCCGCGAAACAGTCTGGGGGTTTCAGAGTGGTATATACATTTTTATTAGGAAAACCTATAAGCAGAAGCGGTTCAGAAGAAAAAATTGAGGTCAGTTTTAGAGTTGCAGTTGAGTTGTTTGTGAGATCACATCAGTACTACACAGGCAGGTGGATAGGGGAGAAGACACACACTGGCAAGAAGACTTTGTTGTCAGCATGGAAATCATCTGTGGAGTCCTAAGAATGGCTGAGATCACCAAGGGACAAAAGGCAACAAGTTAAAAAAAAAAAACCAGATTGAAAAAACTCTTCAAAATTACGAGGTTCTCCATTTCCTCAATGTATATAGTAGGAAAAATAAGAACAAAGCCAAGTATTTGGCAATAGGGGACTGGTTGAATAAACTATGCTAAATACACACAATGGAATATAATCCAGCTATTAAAAAGGATGAAAATGTCTTTACACATTGATAAGGAAGTGAGTACCAAGATGTATTAAGTGAAAAAAGCCAAGTGTTGAATCACTAAATTCTACACCTGAAACTAGTATTACACTGTATGTTAACTAACTGGAATTTAAATAAAAACTTAAGAAATAAAGAAAGAAATTTATATTTTTTTAAAAAGCCAAGTGTAGAAGTATATAATAGTATGCTACCTTTTGTGTAGGAAACATAAGCAAATAGGACTGTATAGAAATACTTCCTTATATTTGCATTAAATAAAACATTGGAAGAATAAAGATGAAGCTAATAAAAATGGTTACCTAATAGAAATGGTAAGAATTTAGTGGGGTAGGGCAGGCTAGAGTAGATGGAGTCTAAGGATATGATATCTCAATGTGTACCTTGTTAGATTGTTCTAACTTTTGAACCAAGTAAATATACTAGTTATTCAAAGTATGAACTTTAAAAAGTATGGAAGTGCGGAGAGCCCTATGTCTAGCATAAAAAACTCAGGAACTAGTTCTTCTTCCATAAAGAAGCAGGAGGTGACAATGGAGACAATTAGCAACTTTGTGAGTCCTTGAAAAGGAAGGAGAGAACAGAATTTACAGGTGAGGAGCAAAAGCAGGTGGTCCTGGCCTCTCTGGTATTCTCGGTATTCTCAGTATTCCCCAATCCTTGTTCTGTAGCCAGGCCACCCTCCCCCATCTTTTCTTGAGTATTCTAAGTATGTCCTCACTTTTGTTCATGCCACATTCCCACCAAAGGAAGTACTCTTCCCAGTGTTTCCCACCAACACAAATATTCATTCCTTTATTCCATAAATGTCCAAGCACCTCCATTCTCTTGACACAGTGGCAGACCCCAGACCCAAATGAAGCACAATTCCTCTCTTGAAGGCATTCACTGTCAAGAGGGACAGACATTGAGATTAATAATGCAGCATGGCATTCTGGAACAGCTTCTCAGAGAGGTGACATTGACTCTAAATTGTCAAAACTAGTAAGAATTGGCCAGGGGAGAGATCCTCTGCAGTCAAATCAGACAGAATCAGAGTAACACTGCTCTTTCTGACTTAATTGTGCCAATCATTTGTATTACTTTCACTTCTTAAACTAATATTTTAGCCACCAATGTGCTTAGTCACCCTCCTTGATTCTTGCACATATACCTTGTTATTTAATTGCTAAAAGAAGCCCTGTGAGAATAGCTGTGATCATCCTCACTATATTGAGAAAGAAGGGAAATGTGGAGAGGTAAGTGGCTCGTCGTCCAAGGCCAAAAGCAAATTCTTCTTAGGAGGCAATGCTTAATAGGAAGGGGTTAAATAATTATTTTTGTGAAAACTATTGTAAGGCTCTCTTCTTATACTGATTCTGCCTGGTTATAAGACCTTGATGAGCCAAGGGTGACTGGAATTTCTTACTCATTCATTGCATACATTAGTTTTTGTAGCATTTTCTCCCATGTAAGTTTTATACTATGAGCAAAGCCAAAGTCAAGCTCTGGAGGCCTTCAGTAAATAAGCAGATAATCCAAAAGCGGGTAGTCAGACATGTGAGCCTGGCCCTACCCACTCCCATTCATCTTCTCTTGGTGGCCACAGATGTCACCTTTTCTCTGGTGACTTGAGTTGGTGGGCTCTGCCCTGTTTCTCCATTTACTTCTCTGAAGAGGAATCTAGAATGTCACTTACCCTTTATGTGAATACATAATCAGTTCTTTTTCCTTTGGCAGAACTTGGCCATTTCTAACAAGGGCCAACTGCACTTGCTCCATCTATTTCATCCTTCAAGGCATGTTTTATGTAATGACTGAACTCTCAGCCAGAGCAGAGAGACAGGGAGCAACCCAGATGCTCTGGCAACATCAGCATTTCCACTCTAAACCCCGAGCCATTTTCATTTACTGCCCCATGTGAGGCATGACATCTTCCCACTAATTAATAGAGACCCTTCTCAGTGATGAGTTACTATCTGAATTCCCATGCACCATCTGGAGAAGAGCCTGGACACCGGAGAGTTTCTATTTTTATCAGGCTCTGGCATTGCACTTGCATTCCGTTAAAACTGAGCCAGAAGTCACAGAAAACTTGAATTGTGCTTTTTTTTTCCACCTAGGGCCACTATATTAACTTGATAAAGAGCTTTTTGCACCCTCTTATCTATTGCATTACAAGGGGAGACAAAACAGTAGCCTGCTTTCAATTAAAAAGTAAACTCTTTAGCATAAACATTCAGCCTCTGAGGCCAGTTTCACTGCATCCAGAGGAAGACTGGGGAAATTATTTTGATACAAACACAGGAGGCTGAATTGCAACCCAGTTAAAAATAGAACAGTAATAATTCCCCACAGTGGGTCATGCTTGGGGTGGGGGGAGAGAGCAGAGGTGAAGCGGAAGTGGGGGCATGATACGCATTTTCTTTCTTCCTTCAGAGGAAGAAAACTGTTAGCTGGACATTCAGCTCAGCGTACAAAAAGCATGTGGCCACCTGTGGTAAGGCCGCGGGTATAGAGGTTGGAAGTATGGGCTCCAGAGCTAGGTTGCAAAAGTTCAAACCCACTTCTTCCATTTCCTTCTTCCATGGTGTCAGGCAAATTATTCACCCTCTCATGCCTGGTTCCTCATCTGTAAGAGTACTTTACCTTATAAGATTTCTGGAGAATTAAATGAGATAATACGTAGGAAGTATGGAGGATATACCAGCAGTAAGTGTAGGTCTTGGTTAACCAGAGTGCCGTCACCCTTCATTATAGCAAACACTTTGCCTCATTTTTAGAGTGGAAATTATGCCTACCTTGGAGGTCCTAACTAGTAAATATGAATTCAGTGGTAATTTGTTGTCCAGCCCCAACACTTTAGAGAACAAAAGAAAACACCACGAATACCAATAGACATGAACCTAGACTTCCCTGGGCAAACTAGGAAGGTGACATAAAGTAAGGAGATAGGTAGGCATATGTACCCCCATTTTCAGTGGTCACAAAAGGTGCCATCCAACTGATCATGTAGGATTTGATTTTTGGCCAGTAATGAACATCTGAATCACCAGTGGCATAGAAAAGAATTTTAAGCTATGCCCCATATATCCGTGGAACCCAGTGTGTGTGTGTGTGTGTGTCTGTGTGTAGAACTGATTCTAATGCATACCACTGATGCTTACTGATGATAAGCTATGAAATCTCAATTTCATGCTTCTCCTTAACTGTTATTAACAAACAATAAGAATAAATTAAATTTATATCTGATCTTAAAATTGCTGTTATTTTTCATGCATGTCATCTCATTTGATCTCTAATACAACCAACTTCCAAGGCATCAGATATTCTTCTGAGGAGACACACAGAGGTTACCTGACTTGTCAGTGGTCATTCTGGAATTAGACCCCAAATTTTTACTTTAGAGATTTTCCAGTCTGTATAATCATTTATTTGTTCATTACACAAACAGTGATAAATTTTAGAGTAATTCAGCACAACTTTGGCCCTCATGAAGTCATGGACTTCTGCCCCACACAAACATTAGCCTGTTTTCTGTCACTATATGTTAGCTTGGAACTTCTAGAAACTTGCATGAATGGAATCGTATAGTATGTATATTTTTCCCTCTTTTCTTCCATTCACTATGATTTTGAGGTGTGTCTACATTGTGTGTATTAATAATTTGTTCCTTTTTATTACTGAGTGATATGTATATTATAATTTGTTTATATTTTCACCTATTGATGAACATTTGGACTATTTCCAGTTTGGGACTATTATAAATAAAGCTGCTTTGAACATTTGTATATAAGCTTATGTGTGGACATATGTTTTCATTTCACCCAGGAAATATTTAGGAGAGAAATGACTAAGACATAGAATAGATGTATGTTTTAACTTTTTAACTCCCAAAATATTCTTTTGCAAAGTGATTGGACCATTTTCCATTCCCACCAACAGTGTATGAGATTTCCAGTTTTCTTCACCAAAAAGTGCTATTGTCAGGGGTTTTTTTAGGTTTATCCATTATAATCAATATGCAGTGGTATCTTATAATGATTTTACTCTGCATTTCCTTGATGATTAACAATGTGTATTCTGTTTTCAGGTACTTGGCCATTTGCTCCTCTTTTGGTAAAGTGCATCTTCAAATCATGTACACATTTTTTTGTTGCGATATATATTGTCTAATTATTGAGTTGTAGGAGTTCTTGTATATTCTGGACACATACTTAAGATATACTTGGACACATAGCCTTTGAGATACATGTTGCAAATATTTTCAGTCTGTGCTGTTTTTTATATTTCTAATAATGTCTTTCAAAAACAAAAGTTTTTAATTTTGATGAAGTATCAATTTTTATTCATTGTATTTTATACTTTTGGTGTGCTATCTAAATAACCTTTGCCTACCCCAAGGTCACAAGCATTTTCTCTTATGTTTTCCTCTAGAAATTTCATAGGCTTAGGCTTTACACTTAGGCCTATGATCCATTTTGAATTAATTTTTGTGTATGGTATGAGAAAGGGATAGTGTTCATTTTTTTCAATACGGATAATAAGATGATCCAGAAACATTGTTGAAAATAAATTTTCGTTTACCATCAGATATGTATTAGTTTCCTATTGCTGCTGGAACAAATTACCACAGACTTCATGGCTTAAAACAATACAAATTGATGGTCTTAAAGTTCTATTGGTCAGGAGTTTGAAATGGGTCTTGCCGGGCTAAAATCGAGGTATCAGCAGAGCTGTGTTCCTTATGAAGGCTCTAGGGGTGAAACAGTTCCTTGCCTTTTAGAGAGTTCTACAGACTGCTTGCAAGCCTTGCCTCATGGCCCCCATCTATCTACAAAGTCAGCACTCTCATCACTCTGACCTCTCCTTCCATTATCACATCTCTCTCTCTGACTCTGACCCACCTGCCTCTCCCTTTCACTTATGAAGACTAAAATTACATTGGGCCAACTTAGATAATCCAGTTTAATCTTCCCATCTCAATATCCTTGACTTAGTCACATCTGCAAAGGTTTTTTTTGCCGTGTTAGGTAAAATATTCCACATGTTCCTGGGATTAGGACATGGACATCATTCTGCCTACCACATATTGCCTTGGCATTCTTGTCCAAAATCAAATGATGGTATATATGTAGGAGCTTTCTGGAATATCTGTTACACATCATTGATCTACATATCTAATTTTTTGCCAATACCAAACTGTCTTAATTTCTCTAGCTTTATACAGCCTATCAGGTAAGATGAGTCTTCAGACTAAGATATTTGCAAATGACCTATCCAAAAAAGGATTAATATCCAAAATATATAAAGAATTTATACAATTCAACACCCAAAAAACAAATAATCCAATCAAAATGTCAGAAAACATGAACAGACATTTTTCCAAAGAAGACATACAGATGGCCAACAGATGCATGAAAAAATGCTCAATGTCACTCATCATCAGGGAAATGCAAATCAAAACCACAGTGAGATATCACCTCACACCTGTCTACATGGCTAAAATCAAAAAATTCAAGAAACAACAAGTGTTGGTAAGGATGTGAAGAAAAAGGAACCCTCATGCACTGTTGGTGGGAATACAAACTGATGCAGCCACTGTGGAAGACAGTATGGACGTTCTTCAAAAAATTGAAACTAGAAGTACCCTATGATGCAGTAACATGCTACTGGGTATTTACCCAAAGAATACAAGACCACTAATTCAAAAGAATATATGCACCTGTATGTTTATTCCAGCATGATTTACAATAGCCAAACTATTGAAGCAATCCAGGTGTCCATCAATAGATAAATGGATAAAGAAGATGTGGTGTATATATACAATGGAATATTATTCACCCATAAAAATAGTGAAATCTTGCCATTTCCAACAACATGGATGGATCTAGAGGGTACAATGCTAAGTGAAATAAGCCAGTAGAGAAAGACAAACACCATATGATTTCACTCATATGTGGAATTTAAGAAACAAAACTGAACAAAGGGGGAAAAAAGAGGGAGACAAACCAAAAACCAGACTCTCAAGTATAGAGAACAAACAGATGGCTACCAGAGGAAGGGGTGTGGGGGATGGGTGAAATAGATGAAGGGACTTAAAAGTACACTTGTCTTGATGAGCATCAGGTGATGTATGGAAGTGTTGAATCACTATATTGTACACCTCAAACTAATACAATACTGTATGTTAACTGCACTGGAATTAAAATTTTAAAAATTCTCTCTTTATTCTAGATGCTTTGTATTTCCATATAAATTTTAGAGTCAGCTTATTGATCTCAACAAACAAAAACCTGTTGGAATGAATTTGGAAGTGTTTCTTCCGAGTTTTTTAGAAGACTTCTAGAAAGTTTAATACTAATGCTGATTTAAATGCTTGATAGAAAACACCAGTGAAGCCATCAGGTCAAGGATTTTTATTTGTTGGGGGATTTTTGATTATCATGAAATCTCCTTACTTATTTTTGGTCTGTTCAGATTCCCTGTTTCTTCATGATTCAGTCCTAGTAGATTGTATAGTTCTAGGAACTTACCAACTTCTTCTCAAGGCCAGCATTACCTTCAAACCAAAGCCAGACAAAGGTAGTACAAGAAAAGAAAATTATACATCAATATCCCTGGGGAACATAGATGCAAAAATCCTCAACAAAATACAAGAGAACTGAATTCAGTAGCACATTAAAAGAATCATACACCATGATCAAGTGGGACTTATGTCTGGGATAGTAAGATGTTTCAACATATGCAAATCAATAAATGTGATGCCCCACATTAACATAATGATGAATAAAAACTGTATTATCATCTCAATAGATGCAGAAAAGCATCTGACAAAATTCGGCATCCATTAATAATAAAATCACTCAACAGATTAGTTATGGAAAAAGTATACCTTAACATGATAAGGTGATATATGAAAAGCCCAGAGCTAATATACTCAACAGTGAAAAGCTGATAGCTCTCCCTCTAACATCAGAAACAAGACAAGGATTCCCACTCTCATCAGTTCTATTCATTATAGTATTGGAAGACCTAGCCAGAATAATTAGGCAAGAAAAAGAAATAAAGGGTATCTAAATCAGAAAGGAAAAAGTAAAATTTTCTGCTTGTAGATGACATGATCTTATGTAGAGAAAGCCCTGAAGACTGCACCAGGGGCGCCTGGGTGGCTCAGTTGGTTAAGCATCTGCCTTCGGCTTGGGTCATGACCCCAGGGTCCTGGGATCAAGCCCTGCATCAGGCTCCCTGCTCGGTGGGGAGCCTGCTTCTCCCTCTCCCTCTTCCTGCCACTCCCCCTGCTTGTGCACTCACTCTCTCTCTCCCTCTGTCAAATAAATAAATAAAATCTTTAAAAAAAAAAAAAAGAATGCACCAAAAAACTGTTAGAACGAATAAGTGAATTCACTAGATTTGCAGGATACAAAATCAACATACAAAAATCGATTGCATTTCTATACACTAACTGAATTAGATAAAAAAGAAATTAAGAAAATAATCCCATTTACAATAACATCAGAGTCAATAAAATACTTAGGAATAAAATATAACCAAGAAGGTAAAAATCTGTACGCTGAGAATCATAAAACATTCATAAAAAGAAATTGCAGTAGACCAAATTAGTGGAAACATACCCTGTGTTCATGGATTGGGAGAATTAATTTTATTAAAATGACCATACTATCCAAAATTATCTAAGATTCAATGCAACCAATTTCAAAATCGCAATGTCATTTTTTTACAGAAATAGAAAAAAAAACCCTAAAATTGTATAGAACCACAAAAGACTGTGATAAGCCAAAGCAATCTTAAGCAAAAAGAACAAAGATGGAGGCATCACACAATCTGATTTCAAAATATACTACAAAACTGTAGTAATCAAAACAGCTTGGTCTAGTATGAAAGCATACATATAGACCAATAGAACAGAATAGAGCCCAGACTTAAATCTATGTATTTATGGTCAACTGATCTTTCACAAAAGTGTCAAGAACATGCAATGGGGAAAGGATAGTCTCTTCAATAAATGGTGTTAGTAAAACTGGTTTTCCACATGCGGAAGAATAAAATTGGACCCTTATTTCATTCCATATACAAAAGTCAATTCAAAAGGATTAAGACTTAATGTAACAGCTGACACCATGAAACTGCTAGAAGAAAACATAGAGGAAAGCATCTTGACAATGGTTTGGGCAATAATTTTTTGGATATGACCCCAAAATCACAGACAACAAAAGCAAAAATAGACAAATGGGATTGTATCAAACTAAAAACCTTCTGCATAGCAAAGGAAACAATCAACAGAGTGAAGAGACAGCCTATGGAATGGAAGATAATATTTGCAAACCATCCAATGCTACAGGGTTAATATCCAAAATATATCAGAAACTCAGCTCAATAGCAAGAAAATAAATAACCTGATTAACAAATGGACAAAGGATCTGAATAATCATTTCTCAAAAGAAGACATCCAAATGGCCAAAGATATATGAAAAGGTGCTCAACATGACTAATCATGGAGGGAATGCTAATTCAAACCACACTGAGATATCACCCCATACCTGTTAGAATGGCTGTTATCAAAAAGAAAAAAGGTAACAAGTGTTGGCAAAGATGTGGAGAAAAGGGAATCTTTGTACAGTGTTGGGGAATGTGAACTCATACAGCTATTATGGAAAACAGTATGGAAATTCCTCCAAATCGAACTACCATATGATCCAATAATCTCACTTCTGGGTATTTATGCAAAGGAGTTGAAATCAAGATCACGAAGATAACGGCACTCTGATGCTCGTAGCAATGTTGTTTACAGTAGCCAAGATAAGGAAATAAGCCAAGTCCGTCAACAGATGAATGGATAAAGAAGGTGTGCTATATACACATATATAATATGTTATCTAATATGTTATATACAAGTATATATGAAATATTATTTTTCCACGAGAAAGAAGAAAATACTGCCTTTTTTGACTACCTGGATGATCCTACCTGGAGGACATCCTGCTCAGTGAAACAAGCCAGATAGGAAAAGACAAGTAACAGGATAACCTCACTTATATGTGTAATCTACAAAAAGTCCAACTCATAGAAGCAGAAGGTAAAATGGTGGTCCTCAGAGGCTGATGAGGGTGGGGAATGGAGAGATGTTAGTCAAAGAGTACAAAGTTGCAATCACGTAGAATAAGTCTAGAGATCTAATGTATAAACATGATTATTACACTTAGTAATACTGTATTAAACACTGGAGACATGCGGAGAGTGACTTCAGGTTCAGTGACTTCAGGTGCGGTCATCACACACAAAAATGCATAAGTCCTTGACAATTTTTTAAATATATTCCTGGGTATTTTATGTTTTAAAGTGCTACTGTAAATGTGTTTTTTAACTTTAAATTTTACAAGTATTTCCTGCCAGAACATAAGAATACAATTGATTTTTATATATTAACCTTGTATCCTGTGACTTTGCTTAAATGCATTTATTCGTTCTGGTAGTTGTTTTATAGAGTCCCTGGGATTTTCTATACATACAATCATATCACCTGTAAACAAGGGTGGTTTTCCTTTGTCTTTTGCACTTCTATGCCTTTTATTTTCTGGTGTCCTGAGCAGATATGAGGGGGAAACAATTCAATATTTCACCATTAGCTCTAGGTTTTTCATAGATACCGTTTCTCAATTTACCATTCCTAGTTTACTGAGTTTTTATCATGATTGAGTGTTTGGTTTTGTAAAATGATTTTTCTCTATCTTTTAAAATGATTATATGGTTTCCCTCCTTCATTCTATTAATATGGTGAATTTTATCATTTGATTTTTGTAAAGATGGAAACAATCTTGTATTACGGGGACAAGCTCTAATTGGTCATAATGTATTATCCTTTTCATGTATTGTTGGTAATGTGTCCAATTCATCTAAGTTGTCAGATTTATTGACATAGAGTTATTCATAATATTCTCCTATTATCCATTTAATGTCTATAGAATACTTGGTGGTAACACCATTCTCATTCATGATATTGGTGATTCCTTTTCTCTCTCTCTCCCTACTTTCCTCCCCCCCCCCGTCCCTCCTTCCCTACCTCCCTCTCCCTCTCCAATCAGTCTAGCTAGAGATTTGCCAATTCCGTTGATCTTTTCAAAGAGCTAGCTTTTAACTCTGTTAATTTTCTCTATCTTATGTCAGTTTTCTAATCTAATTTTAGACCTTTCTTCTTTTCTTATGATATCATTTTTTTAAAGATTTTATTATGATATCATTTAAAGCTCTAAGTTTCCCTCTAAGCTTTATCTGCATTTTTGGGTGCTTTAGCTGTATCCATTAATTTTGGTATGCTTTATTTTCATTACTCATTGGCTCAAAATATTTTCTAATATCTCTCCCAATTTCATCTTTAACCCATGAATTATTTAGAAATGTGTAATTGTAAGATAGTGTGGGTTATTTGCATTTCGTATAGTTACTAATTTCTTATGTGATTGGATTTTGTATGACTTCAGCCTTTTTTAAGTGAATTGCCTTGTTTCATGAAGCAGCTTATGGATTACATAAATGCGTTTACCATGTGCACTGAAAAAGAATATGTACCCTCAGATATAATGTTCTATATAATTGATGATAGATCAAGGTGCTTGATAACATTCAGAGTGTATATGACTTGCTGAGTTTTGTCTACTCATTCTTTGCTGAGAGGGGACTATTAAAATCTGCTTTTGTTGTAGAATTTTATCTTTCTCCCTTTAAGTTTGTCAATTTTTGGTTCGTGGATGTTGAAGGTCTATTATTTGGCACACATCTATAATTTGTATATCTTTCTGATGAATTTTTTCTTTTATTATTATAAAACGCCCTTCTTTCTCTCTTGTATTTGTCTTGAAATCTACTTGTTCTGTTATTAATGTTGCCACACTAGCCTTCTTATGCTTATGGATTGCATGGGACCTTTTTCCATCTATTTACTTTAAAATTTTCTCTGTGTATTTTTAAATTATATCTGTGGGTATATTTAAAGTGTCTGTGTGTGTGTAAAATATCTGTGTGTTTGTCTCTTACAGGCAGCAGAGAGTAGTAGCACCTTGCTTTTTTATCTACTCTATCAACCTCTGCCTTTTCATTAGGTGATTTAGACTAGTTAAAATCTGAAGTGATTATGTGGTTGGATTTAGGTCTTTTATTTTTTATTTTTTATTTTATTTACTTATTTATTTTTTGAGTGGGCTCCACACGCAGCTTGGAGCTCAACATGGGGCCTGAACTCATAAACCTGAGGTCAAAACCGAGCTGAGATCAAGAGTCGAATGCTTAGGGCGCCTGGGTGGCTCAGTTGGTTAGGTGTCTGCCTTCAGCTCAGGTCATGATCCCAGAGTCCTGGGATCGAGCCCTGCATCGGGGTCCTTGCTCAGCGGGAGTCTGCTTCTCCCTCTGCTCTTTCTCTCTCTCTCTCACACTCTCTTTCTCAAATAAGTAAATAAAATCTTAAAAAAAAAAGAGAGAGACGCTTAACCGACTAAGTTATCCAGGCGCCCTTAGATCTACCATTTTATTATTTGCTTTTGTATGTCCCTTGTGTTTGTTTCACTCTTGTCCCTTTTCTGTTTTCTGTTGGATTATTTAAGTATTTATTGTATTCTTTTCAATGTACCTGTTGGATTTTTCTGTATATCCTTGCATTATTTTTCAAGTGGTTGTTCCAGAGATTACAATACACATATCTATATACTTACACAATACATACATGCACTGTCTAGTTAGAGTTTATATTATACATAAAATATAGAAACCTTGCAACCAGATAGGAGTCTTTAAATCCCCACCACTGACATTTGTGCTATAGATTGTGAGATGTATTATATCTTCATAAAATTCCGTGAGACTATCATTTTTGTCTTCAACGGTAATAAATATTGACTTAACTTGAGAGTGAAAAAATAGTCATTTATATTTACCATTTCTGTTATTCCTTCTTTATTTCTGAAGGTTCACATTTCCCTCTGGTATCAATTTCCTTCATCCTAAGGAACTTCCTTTAACAATTCTTATAGAGTAGGTCCATGGTAACAAATTCTCTCACTTTTTCTTCATCTGGAAATGTCTTCATTTGCCTTTATTTTTGAAAGATACCTTTGCTGCACATAAAATTCTGGGTTGCCTGTTCTTTTTTTTTTTTTTTTTAAAGATTTTATTTATTTATTTGACAGAGAGAGACACAGCGAAAGAGGGAATACAAGCAGGGGGAATGGGAGAGGAAGAAGCAGGCTTCCCGCGGAGCAGGGAGCCCGATGCGGGGCTCGATCCCAGGACCTGAGCTGAAGGCAGACGCTTAACAACTGAGCCACCCAGGCGCCCCAGTTGGTTGCCTGTTCTTACCTTTAAGAATTTTAAAGATGTTATTTCACTGTCTTCTGATCCATGGTTTCTGATAAGAAATTTGCAAGAATTTGAATCATTGTTCCCCTGAGTGTAATTCTTTTTTCCTTAGCTCCTTCAAGATTTTTTTGTCTTTATCTTTGATTTTCAGCAGTTTTATTATGAGATATTTGGCATAAGTTTCTTCAAGTTTATTGTGGTTGCGGTCCACTAAGCTTCTTGGATTTGTAAATTTATGGCTTTTGCCAAATATGGTGTGTTTTTTGGCCTTTTATTTCTTCAAACATTCTTTTCTCCCCCAATGTCTTTCTCCTCACTATGGAATTCCAATGACATGTGTGTTAGATTCTTTGGTACTGGTCCACAGGCCCCTGAGCCTCCATTTATTTTTTTCAATGTTTTTTCTTTCTGTTATTCAGATTGAGTAATTTCTGTTGGTTTATCTTTAGGTTCTATTACCTCTGTTCTGCTACTGAGCTCATCCAGTGATTTTTAAATTTCAGATATTATCTTTTTCAATTCTAAATTGTCCATTTGGTTCTTCTTTATGGTTTCTCTTTCTCTGCTGGGAACTCATATCTTTTTATTCATTTCAAGTGGTTCCCTTTATCTTACAGAGAGTAGTTTAAATAAAAGCTTTAAAGCTATTCTTATAATTCAAACATGTTGGTCATCTCAGGGCTGACATCTTTTGATTGACTTTTCGTTTGACCATCTTGTTCTTTGCATTTTGGATAATTTTAGATTGTTTCCTGGACATTGTGAATGTTATATTGTGTAGATCCTGGGTCCTATTTTAATCCTCTGGAAACTGTTGGGGTTTCTTTAAGAGAAGGGGGGGTAGAGGGGGAGAGAGAGAGAGAGAGAATCTTAAGGAGGCTCCATAGCCAATGAGAGCCTGATGTGGGCTTGATCTCACAACCCTGAGATCATTACCTGAGCTGAAATCAAGAGTTGGACACCTAACTGACTGAGCTACACAGATGCCCCAATATTTTTGAATATCAAGTCTCTTTGAGACTGCAAATTGTGTCTTGTTTTCTGTGGGAAGTGATTCAGTTCAGTTCTCCAAGACCTTGCTGTATTTTTGGGGTGGATTCCACACATGCACAGTGCATGGTGGCCCAGATAAGATCCTGAGCCTTCTCTAGGTTCATATACATAATTAGGGAGTATACTTCTCCAGTCATCTCTTTTTGGGATTTCCTACATTCTGTGGCCCACAAGGTCTCCTTTTGATGGACTTGGCCAGAAAGAGGAAGTTTTCTATGGGAAGTTTAACCACCCATGCAAGGGCCACCATTCAGCTCTATAGCTGGGGCTCACCCTCAAGGCAAAACAATGAGGAAGGAGAAAACAAAACAAATCAGAAACTTTCCCCACACCACCCTCCCCCCAAAAGTTGCTTCTCTAAATTTTGACACCCACCCACAATCTAGCATTTTTTATTTTTATGTTTTACTTACTTTTCTGAGTCTTCAGCTAAGTTTTTCCTTTTATTTTTTTTTAAAGATTTTATTTATTTGACAGAGAGAGACATAGCAAGAGAGGGAACACAAGCAGGGGAGTGGGAGAGGGAGAAGCAGGCTTCCCGCAGAGCAGGGAGCCCGACGCGGGGCTCGATCCCAAGACCCTGGGATCAGACCTGAGCCGAAGGCAGACGCTTAACGACTGAGTCACCCAGGCGCCCCTAAGTTATTCCTTTTAATATTTATGCAGAAATTTTAGTTTTAATCAGCAAAAGGGATGGGGTATAAGGAGCTTATGCTGCCATGCCAGGACAGGAACTCTGTTTTTGCCCCAGCCTTTTATGGTGAAAACTTTTAAACATAGAGAAAAGTTGAAAGACCTACACAGTGATTGCCCATATGCCCACTCTTATCACATATCTTTCCATGCCTCTATGTAGCTGTTAATCCACCTTATTTTCCAATGTGTTTTATTTTTGTATAGTTTCTCATGCCTTTTTTTATTGATTTTGATTCACATACTATAAAATTCATGTGCCTGTTTAAATCTACAATTCAGCGGCATGAATTACATGTACAATATTGTATCACCATCACCACTATCGATTCCCCAAAGCTTTCATCTCTCCAAACAGAAACTCTGTAACCATTAAGCAATAGCTCCCTATTGCCTACTCCCCTAGCCCCTGGTAAACTCTAATCTACTTTCTGTCTCTATGATTTACTTATTCTAGATATTTCATATAAATGGACTCATACAATAGATAACTTTCTGTGTCTGGCTTCTTTCGAAGTTTATCCATGGTATAACTTCTGTCAGTACATTCATTCTATGGTCAGATAATATTCCATTGCATGGAATACCACATTTTGTTTATCCATTCATCAATTGTTTACACTTTTTGGCTATCATGAATAATGGTGCTCTTGAGCATTCATGTACAACTTTTTGTGTGGCCATGTTTCTAATTATCTTATTAAATATATATATATATATATATATATATATACACCTAGAAGTGAAATTGCAGAGTCATATGGTAACCCTGTCTAAATTTTTGAGACACTACCAAACTGTTTTCCAAAATGGCTGTACCATTTTACAATCCCATCAACAATGTATGAGGGTTCCAGTTTCTCCACATCCTCACCAACACTTTCTATTTATTCATCTTTTCCATTAAAGGCATCCTAGTGGGTGTGAAATAATATATCTTGGTTTCAGTTTGCATTCCCCTAATGATTAATCATGCTGAACACCTTTTTTTTCAATTAAAATATTTATTTATTTGAGAGAGAGAGAGAGAGAGCACAAGCAGCAGGGAGGGGCAGAGAGAGAGGGAGAAGCAGAGTCCCCACTGAGCAACAAGCCCGAAGCGGGGCTCGAACCCAGACCCCAGGATCATGACCTGAGCTGAAGGCAAGCGCTTAACCGACTGAGCCACCCCAGGGCCCTGAACATCTTTTGACTTGCTTACTGGTCATTTGTTTCTTATTAGGAGAATGTCTGTTCAAATCCTTTGCCCATTTTTATTTTTTTATTTTTATTTTTATTTTTTTTTTAAAGATTTTATTTATTTATTTGAGACAGAGAGATTGAGAGAGACAGAGAGCACATGAGAGGGGGGAGGGTCAGAGGGAGAAGCAGACCCCCTGCTGAGCAGGGAGCCCGACGCGGGACTCGATCCCGGGACTCCAGGATCATGACCTGAGCCGAAGGCAGTCGCTTAACCAACTGAGCCACCCAGGTGCCCCCCTTTGCCCATTTTTAAATTTGATTGTTTATTCTTTCATTATTGAGTAACTGTGTCTTTGAAGTGTAATTTACATACAATAAAATACATCTTAAGTCCACATTTTGATGAGTTTTGACATATGCATATACCCATGTAAACTATACCCTATTGAAATAAAAACTAAATCATCACTTCCTGCCCCTGCTTAATGAATCCATGCTCTTCTTAGTCAAACCACAGTACTGATTTTCCTCTGTATATATTAGGTTTGCCTTTTCTCAGAATTCATGTAAATACAACCATACGTGTATTATTTTGTGCTTGGCTTTATCACTCAGCATATTTTTTTAAATCTATGCTTTTGTTGCAAGTACCAATCATTGCTCCTTTTTACATCTGATTATTTTCCATTGTATGAATATGTTATAATTTATTCATCCATTCTCCTGTGGGTGGACATTTGCGTTGTTTTCGGTTTGGGGTCTATTATGTACAAAACTGCATTGAACATTCGTGTACTAACCTTTTTTTGTGTGTGGATATGTATTTTCATTTCTCTTAGGAAATACCCAGGAGTAGAATTGCTAAGTCATACGATAGATACAAATTTAACATCATAAGAAGCTGTCAAACAATTTTCCAGAATGTTCTTACATTTTTGCCAGCAGTGTGTGAGAACTCCAGGGGCTTCCCCCACAATGTGGTATTGTGTGTGAGTCTTCTTTATTGTAGTCCTTGTAGTGGGTTTGTAGTAGTATCTCACTGTGCTTTTAGACTGCATGTTCCTGGGGCGCCTGGGTGGCTCAGTCGATTAAGCATCTGCCTTCGGCTCAGGTCATGATCCCGGGTCCTGGGATAGAGCCCCGCTTCGGGCTCCCTGCTCAGCGGGGAGTCTGCTTCTCCCTCTCCCTCTGCTGTTCCCCCTGCTCTGATGCTCTCTCTGTCAAATAAATAAAATCTTAAAAAAAATAAAGTGAACTGCATGTTCCTGATGAATAATTATGCTGAGCATCTTTTCAGGTACTTCCTAGCCATTATATATCTTCCTATGTCTTCTCTATTCAAGTCTTTTGTCTGTTTCTTATTACATTGTTTTTTATTATTGAGTTGTAGGATCTCTTCATATATTCTGGATGCAAGTGTTTTCTCAGATATTTCTGTTTCTTATGTTGTCCCTAGGCAATATTTTTGTCTATTCATTTCTTAATGTTATCTTTTGATGAGCAGGAGTGTTCATTTTGCTGAAGCTTATTTATCCACTTTTATGGTTATTGCTTTCTAAGCCTTGTCTGTGAATGTTTCCCTACTCTAAGATCACCAAGGTATTCTGGTATGTTTTCCCCTCAAAACTTTATAGTTTTAGTTCTATGTTTAGGTTCATAACCCTTACCGAATTATTTTTTGTGGATAGTGTAAGATATAAGTCATGGTTCATCTTTTTTTTCGGTACAGATAGACAAGTAGTCCTGCACCATTTGTTGCAAAGACTTTTCCTGTCCCTCACTGAATTGCTTTTGTACCTTTGTTGAAAATCAGTTGGCTGTATGTATGGGGTCCATTTCTGGAGTCTCTGTTCTCTTCCATTCATTTGTATTCTTACACTGATACAACTGTTTTCATTACTGTATTTTTATCAAAAGTCACAAGGCTAAGTAACATAACTCCTCCAACTTTGTTCTTCTTTTCCAAATTTTATTAGAAATTTTAGATCACTAATGTTTCCATATAAACTGAGGTATTGAGGTGTTCTATTTCTTCACACATCAAGTTTTGAAAAATTGTATATCAAGTAATTTATCTGTTTCATCTAGGTTGTTGAATTCACTGGCATGAAGTCCAAAATATTTACTTATTATCCCTAGGGGCTGTAAGCTCAGCAAAAGTCCCAGAGGTTACACACATGTGGATACATTGAAGGTGAAACCAGCTACAATGGAGACCTTGTTCCATATCTGGGCTTAGTTAGCTGAGACCCCAGAAAAGTATGCCTCAGGAACGGGACTACTCTAGCCCTAGAAATAATGATAAAACCTAAAGCCAAGTCTCAAGAGAATCAAACTGATCTGCCAGACAGGTCTTCTAACAGACCCCTATCCTATGCTTACACAGTGAAATATTTGGGGACCCGTTCAAGGGAACCCATCTGAGATTGTTGGGACTTGCTTACATGGCTTTCTCCTCTCCGGGACCCTGCCTTTCAGATTCCATCCATCTCCATATCCTTGAGCCACAACCTCTGTTTCCCTCAACCCAGAGAAATGTTCTCCGTCTGAGCATCACTTCCCTGTACCTCAGTTTAGAAAATGCCCCTGGGGGACAACCGGGGTGGATGTGGAGCACATCTCATGTATTTCCTTCTCTCAAGGATCCAAACCCTAAATGCCTAAAAACAGGCGCTTCATATGTTGAGCTTTTTTTTTTTTAATGGTAGGGGAGTATGTCAATAGCCATTTCTGTGCTGTGGCTGGAACCCAGTGATAAACTTCTGGACAACTACATACAGTAAATAAATAAATGAGATATTGCTAACTCTCAGGATTTTTTAGCTAATTAAATTCAACATCCGTTACTGAAATTTGACACCATGTAAGGCATTATTGAGAATCAAATATTAGTAAAGTAAAATACTTGCTCTGAAGGATCTCTCCCTGGGCAGGGAGGCAAAGCAGAAAGAAACATATAACAAACTATCATTTACAAGAAGTTAATAAGACATAAGATGAAAATCACAATGCTCAGGGGAGTGCAATGAGAATGTTTAATTTTGACACAGGGATGGTGGTAGGTGAGTGGTGTTTTGGATAAGTTTCTTAAAGAAGTAACCTTTCACTTTGCTTTTGAAGAATGGTAATCTACATAACCCCTCAAATATCCTCTTTTTGTAAACTTTAGAATATTTTATAAGCTTTGTGTCTTTTCTGCAGGCGGATACCATCCAAGCGCTCTTTTTCATTAGACTCCAGATAGTCAAATGAGTTGGCTTTCTCTACACACACATTAAATGACATGTCAAGACAACTGAATTATTACCTCTGTCTGGGGAAATAATTTGGGAATGAAAAATGTCCTTGGAACAAAAGTAAGTGAGAATAAACGGAAGGTAGGTGAGAGGTGACAGTGTTTATGACCGTGTAAGTAGAGGGATAAGTATTTTAGGATCTGCTTAATATATTAGGACTCCTTTTTAGAACATGTTGCTTCTATGTGGGTTAATAAAGCTGTGCTCTTCTGAGTGAGAGAGATTCAAAACTTCGCCCACTCAGCTAGAAGAGCAGATAATTTGGAGCATTACTAGAAGCTATCCAAAGCTAACTTACTTGGCAATGCAGATAAACAGTCTGTGTCTGACTTTGAATCACACAACCAGCTTGACAGTCTGAAGACAACTTTTATCCCCCACCCCCCTGCTTCATTTCAGCACTTTGGACATGGTGAGTGCTTAATGATCATTTATTGAAGAAATCATCATGCCTTGACCACTTTCGCCTGAAATTCCCCTCAAATCTCATCTTTTCTCCATACCCTTAATAAACACTTGAATATAGCAGTGCTCACACTTTTCGGTCTCAGGCCTCCTTTACATTCTAAAAAATTATTGAAACCCTCAAAGAGCTTTTGTTTATATTTAATATCTGTTGATGTTACTGTATTAGAAATTAAAACTGACAAAATTTTTAAATATTCATTCTTTTAAAATAACAATAAGAGGGGTGCCTGGGTGGCTCAGTCGTTAAGCGTCTGCCTTCGGCTCAGGTCATGATCCCAGGGTCCTGGGATCGAGCCCTGCCTCGGGCTCCCTGCTAGTCGGGAAGCCTGCTTCTCCCTCCCCCACTCCCCCTGCTTGTGTTCCCTCTCTTGCTGTGTCTCTCTCTGTCAAATAAATAAATAAAATCTTTAAAAAATAATCAAAATAAAATAACAATAAGAAACCCATGAATGTTAATATCAGTAACATTTTCGTGCAAAGGAACTATATTTTCCAAATTAAAAAAATAATGAGGGTGCCTGGGTGGCTCAGTCGGTTAGGCGACTGCCTTCGGCTCAGGTCGTGATCCTGGAGTCCCGGGATCAAGTCCCGCATCGGGCTCCCTGCGTGGCAGGGAGTCTGCTTCTCCCTCTGACCCTACTCCCTCTCATGCTGTCTCTCATTCTCTCTCTTGCAAATAAATAAAATCTTAAAAATAATAATAATAATAATGAAAAGGGAACTTTGTTTTGTATTTTTACAAATCTCTTTAATATCTGGCTACCAAAAACAGCTGGATCCTTGTCCCCACTTCTGCATTCAGTCTGTCACAATAACACACGTCACGACCGCTCTGGAACATTCCACTGTACTCTCGTGGCAGGATGAGCGCAAAAAAGCAAACAATGTCTTATTGTTATTAAAAATCTATTTCTCACCTTGCAGCCTTTTTGGAAGAGAGCTTTGAGAACTGATCCTTGAATATGACTCTCTTCATTTCATACTTGATTCAAATCCCATCTCTATAAATATTTGCTCAGTGAGTGAATAATCCTCTCCAATAGATCCTGAACATGTCTCCCACAGAAGCAAGGCTATATGTATGCCAGAGTTCTCTGTGATCACACACTGCAAAGGCTGCTGGGTTTTCACCGTATCGATCTCAATGCCTTTGCCTAATTTCCGAGGACTCCTTTCATCTTGGCCCACCCTCTTCAGTTTAATCATTTTTCCACTCAACTCAGATTCGTTGTGACCCTCCTTCTGCACAGTTCCCTTCACTTGAAGCGCCCTCCCCTACTTTACCTCATAGGTTCACCTGTTTGCTATCCATTCCTGAGGCCCAGCGTAGGGTCTGTTTGTCCTGCTGTCTTTCCTCCATGAATGCTTCCTTGCCTCATTGACCATCTCTGACATTTTTTATGGCATTCTATGCTGTGAATTACTGGTGGATCCTCTATGAGTCTTGCTTCAAAATGGATCCGGGAAGTAAGGACTAAAATCTCAACTCTGTTTCTCACAGTCCCGAATATATTTAGTGTTTAAGCAAAATGAGCCAAAGAGCAAACTCACTTAAGAGAGTTTTAAGAAACTTAGAAATACAGATAAAAAGCACCCAAAAAATCAGATAATAAGTGAACTGTTTTTATACTTAAATACTTTTATTCTTTGTTAATTTTTAAAAATTTTATTATGGATATTATCAAATATACACTGAGTAGAGAGAAAGGTTCAATGAAGCTGGTATACCTAACACTCAACTTTAACAACTTTAAGAAGATATGTACGCAGTTTTGTTTTATTCGAATTCCCCACTCAATACAGATTCTTCTGAAGCACATTCTAGTAGACAGCATCTCACTTCATCTGTAAATATTTCACTATGTATCCCTAAACATTACTCTTTTGAAAGGCATTCTTATAATATCATTATCATCTCTAAGACAAAAGCCAACAATAATTTCTTATTATTGATATATCCAATTAGTGTTCACATTTCTCTAATTGTCTTATTAATACTTCTAGAACCTTGTTTGAATTGAGATCCATGTAAGGTTCATATATTGTGGTTGATTTTATGTTTCTTAAAGTCTTTTTTATTCTACAGGTTCTCCCTTGCCTTCCTTTTTTTTTTTTCCCTTTCCTTGAAATTCTTATTTTTATTTTATTTGAACAAGTAGTTTTCTATAGTCTAGATTTTGCTCACTTCATCCCTGTGGCATCATTTAATGTGTTCCTTCTCTCCTTATGGTTCATGGAAATTGATCAGGCTTTAGATCCAGAAGCCTTTATCAGATGTTGGTTTGTTTGTTTGTTTGTTTTAAAATTAATTCTCAGGGAATGTATACTGCCATCAGGAGGTACATAATGTTTTATCGACTCTCTTAAGATCTCAATAAGGAAGACCATAGCCTAGATCCATCAATTCACTTTATTTATTTAGGATTGCAAAATGGTGACATCCTAACTCTATCATTCTATCTTCGTTTGTTATAGCTTGAAAACACCTATAAAGAGCAACTTCCACTCATCAACTATTTAATTCACTGAGATATAGATTTTACAAGAAAGGCAGGATAAATGCTCAATTCTTTACTTGCTTACCAATTTTAAAAATAATAAAGTGGTTATTTAGCGTCCTTCAAAGGTAATCAGTGAGGATCCCCTCCACCCCCAGCGTCATTAAAACTTATGGGTTGAAACACATTATTAATCCTTATTGGGACGGTTAATGTTTTTTAAATCCTTACTGAGTCTCAAACTGTAACAACTTTGGCTAGTGGTAACTTCTTTAGGCTAGGGTTTGAGTACATTTGACGTTGAGCCTGTGGTCTCTCATGACTACTCTTTGTGTGTTCGTTTTTGTGTTTCCTGCCCAGACCTGGAATCAGCCGTTTCTCCAAGAGCCCCTCATTCTGTTTTTAGTGGAAAACAGTATTTAGATACAAATCAGTGGGGTGTTATTAAAACTGCATTGATCATTTTTCCTAGGTCTTTTCAGTAGTCAAAACTAGGAAATATGATTTTTTTAAAAGATAAAATACACCATCTCTTTTCCAGGTAACAAATCATTAGTTCACAGTAAACAAATAATAATAAATGGTCTTTTCCATTATTTGTAGCTCCTGTATTTTTTCTTCTGGTCATGGCATTGATGTAGTCTTCTAGAGCATTGTTCATTAATTCTAATTTTAGACATTATGTCTTGTTCATAATAAACATTTTTAATAGTCAAAGGACAGAACAAATACTTCTGCTCTCAGAAAAATTCTTTTTTTTTTTATTTTATTTATTTATTTATTTATTTTTAAAGATTTTATTTATTCATTTATTTGAGAGAGTGAGAGAGAGAGAGAGAGCACATGAGAAGGGGGAAGGTCAGAGGGAGAAGCAGACTCCCCGCCGAGCAGGGAGCCTGATGCGGGACTCGATCCGGTGACTCCAGGATCATGACCTGAGCCGAAGGCAGTCGCTTAACCAACTGAGCCACCCAGGCGCCCCAACTGAGCCACCCAGGCGCCCAGCTCTCAGAAAAATTCTTTTTGCTTTAGTTGTGTGCAAACTACTACTGCCCATGGGCTTAATCCAACCTGCCTACTTTTTTTGTAGGCCTATGAATTAGAATGATTTTTACATTTTTAAATTATTTTAAAAAATCAAAACAAGAGTGTATTTGGTGCCACCTGAAAATTACATGAAATTCAAATTTCACTATTTTCTAAGTTGTCCTGTCATTGCGTTTTTGATTTCTACTGAGAAATTGCCAATATTTTGCTGTGTCTATATTTTAGTCATTCTACTCTTATTTAGCTTTATCAGTTTTGTCTAAGAGCTTTTTTAGTATACATACATATACAAATATACATGTGTATTCAGTATCATTTCATAGATAAAATTTAACAAATATAGCTGTATTGGGAAGTGTGCCTTTGATCAACATAAAATAAGCCTCTTTATACCATGAAATATCTTATGGCTGGAATTCTTTGTTTGGTATTAATATTGCTGTCCCAGGTTCTTTTTGCCTGGTCTTTGTATATAGTTCCAAACCATATTATTCTTTTAGCTGTGGGATGGTATTGTTTTTTATTTCATTTGTATTTTGGTTCCTTCATAAACCATACATACATATTTTTTTAACTCTGAGAGTCTGTCTTTTTTTAAATAAAAATTTTTATTTTTTAAAACAGTTTTTGGTTCGCAGCAAAATTGAGTAAAAAATACAGAGATTTTCTGTGTACCCCCTGTCCTCACACTTGCACGGCCTCCCCATTAACAACCCCCATCAGTGGTACATTTCTTGTAATTGACGAACCTATGCTGACACATCAAAATCACCCAAAGTCCATAGTCTACAGTAGGGTTCACTCTTGGTGTTGTACATCCTATAGCAGTTGAACAAATTGTAATGACATGCATCCACCATTACAGTGTTGTACAGAATAGTGTCACTGCCCTAAAACCCTCTGTGTTCCACCTATTTATCCTTCCCACTGAATAATGTTCTGTGCTGGATGCACAGTTTATTTATCCGTTCACCTACTGAAGGACATCTTGGTTGCAAATTTCTTCTCCCATTCCGTAGGTTGCCTTTTAGTTTTGTTGACTGTTTCCTTTGCTGTGCAGAAGCTTTTTATCTTGATGAAGTCCCAATAGTTCATTTTTGCTTTTGTTTCCCTTGCTTCAGGAGATGTCTAGCAAGAAGTTGGCTGTGGCCGAGGTCAGAGGTTGCTGCCTGTGTTCTCCTCTACAACTTTGATGGATTCCTGTCTCACATTTAGGTCTTTCAACCACTTGGAGTCTATTTTTGTGTGTGGTGTAAGAAAGTGGTCCAGTTTCATTATTCTGCATGTGGCTATCCAATTTTCCTAACACCATTTGTTGAAGAGACTGTCTTTTTTCCATTGGATATTCTGTCCCATTGGTCTGTGTGTCTGTTTTTGTGCCAGTACCCTACTGTCTTGATGATTACAGCTCTGTTGAAGTCTGGAATTATGATGCCTCTGGCTTTGGTTTTCTTTTTCAACATTCCTTTGGCTATTCGGGGTCTTTTCTAGTTCCATACAAATTTGAGGGTTGTTTGTTCCAGCTCTATGAAAAATGTTGATGGTATTTTGATAGGGATTGAACTAATTGTGTAGATTGCTTTGGGCAGCATAGACATTTTAATTCTTCCAGTCCATGAGCATGGAATGTTTTTCCATTTCTTTGTGTCTTTCTCAAGTTCTTTCATAAGTGTTCCATAGTTTTCAGAGTACAGATCCTTTGCCTCTTTGGTTAGGTTTATTCTTAGGTATCTTATGGTTTTTGGTGCAGTTATAAATGGGATCGATTCCTTGGTTCCTCTTTCTTCTGCCTCATTGTTAGTGTATATAAATGTGACTGACTTTTGTGCATTGATTTTATATCCTGTGACTTTGTTGAGTTCCTGTATCAGTTCTAGTAATCTTTTGGTGGAGTCTTTTGGGTCTTCTGCATAGAGAATCACATCATCTGTGAAGAGTGAGAGTGAGAGTTTGACTTCTTCTTTGCCGATTTGGATGCCTTTTACTTCTTTGTGTTGTCTGATTGCTGAGGCTAGGACTTCTAGTACTCTGTTGAACAACAGTGGTGAGAGTGGACATCCCTGTCTTGTTCCTGACCTCAGGGAAAAGCTCTCAGTTTTTCCCCATCGAGGATGATATTCGCTGTGGGTTTTTCATATATGGCTTTTATGATATTGAGGTATGCTCCTTCTATCCTTACACTGCAGAGAGTTTTAATCAAGAAAGGATGCTGTATTTTGTCAGATGCTTTTTCTGCATCTATTGAGAGGATCATATGGTTCTTTTCGTTCCTTTTATTACTGTAGTGTATCACATTGATTGATTTGCAGATGTTGAACCACCCTTGCAGCCCAGGAATAAATTCCACACTTGGTCGTGGTGAATAATCCTTTTAATATCCTGTTGGATCCTATTTTTTTTAAATTTTATTTTGTTATGTCACCATACATTACATCATTAGTTTTTGATGTAGTGTTCCATGATTCATTGTTTGCATATAACACCCAGTGCTCCATTCAGTACATGCCCTCTTTAATTCCCATTGCCAGGCTAACCCATCCTCCCACCCCCTCCCCTCTAGAACCCTCAGTTTGTTTCTCAGAGTCCATAGTCTCTCAGAGTCCATAGTCTCATAGTCCTGTTGGATCCTATTACCTAGTATTTTTTTAAAGATTTTATTTATTTATTTGAGAGAGAATGAGATAGAGAGAGAGCGTTGGAGGGGGGAGGGTCAGAGGGAGAAGCAGACTCCCTGCTGAGCAGGGAGCCCGGTGCGGGACTCGATCCTGGGACTCCAGGATCATGACCTGAGCCGAAGGCAGTCACTTAACCAACCGAGCCACCCAGGCGCCCCTATTACCTAGTACTTTGGTGAGAACTTTTGCATCCATGTTCCTCAGGGATATTGGTCTGTAATTCTCCTTTTTGGTGGGGTCTTTGGTTTTGGGATCAAGGTAATGCTGGCCTCATAGAATGAGTTTGAAAGTTTTTCTTCCATTTATATTTTTTGAAACAGCTTCAGAGGAATGGATATTAATTCTTTGAATGTTTGGTAGAATTCCACTGGGAGGCCACTAGGCCTTTTTGTAGTGTGCCTTGCATTTAGGGTGATTACATTTCATTGGTGGAAGACAATTTTAAAATGTCTCGGAAAATGACAAGAGTTCATAGGGATAAAAAGGAATAAAATGAGGTAATGTGACAGGGATGCTGACGAGGGAGGTTGGGGGGGTGGGGTGAAAGGGGTATTCTTTAAATGCAGATAAGGGCATCTCAGAGGAGGTAGGCTTGGAACTGAGAAAGAAAAAAATCTAGACATGCAACCCCAAGGGAAGAGCATCCCAAGAAGAGAAACCCAAGCATCAAGACTTTGAGTTTGGGGAATCTTGGCAGTTTGAGAAATAGAAAGAGGTTCAGCATAGCTATGAAATGCTTTCTTACCAAATGGCAGAGGCCAGGTCTGGCAGCCCCTTGTAGTTCTTGGCAGGGATGTATTTCTTGACTCCTATGAGGAAAAGTCATGTTTTGTGTGAGATGGGCTTCCTGGCACCCACCCACATTGAGCACCTGCATGCGAAGAGCTAGCACAATGTTTAGCACATAGCAGGCACTCATAATAATTCATGGTCATCGTCAGCACCATATTGTCATTATGTTCCCATTAGTGGTACAAGAGCAAATAGACATATCTTCTCCAGAGAGAACTATATGGATATGTATCAAACAAAACTTACAGAAATTTCTATCATATGACCCAGATTTCTTTTTCTAGAAATTTATCTGGAGAAAACCCTCCATAATGTGCCTCCAAATCTATCCACACAAAAATTTCTTTCATAGTTATCTATAATAGAGAAAATGTTGGAAGACCCAAATTTCAAATTAGCAAGAGTAGATAAATGTGTTATATTGACATGATGAAATACTTTAAGATGCCATGAAAAATAGTGTTCTGGAGTAAAAATAAAGTAGAAGAATGTTCATGATATATTGAGTGAAGAAAGCATGGTCACCAAAGCACAATCCCAGTTATTTAAAATGTGTTCTTATTTGTAAACTGTAGCATCACAGTGATTTTTATTTCATGTGTGTGTGTGCACATGCATGTATATGGCACCAGATCATGGATGGTACAGAGCCTCCACATTTAGCAGGTATTAGTTTTATAGTTTAGAAAACCATAATCTTTTCTTACTTGCTATGATCTTTTGCAAATTGTTTTGGTGACTAAACACAGATAAACTCATTCCAAAAAGAAAGTGATTATAAACATTTATGTGAATGTAGAAATTCCTTAATCCATTCAATACTGCTTCCTATTTGTTGTCTAAATCAGGATCTCACTTTGCCTGTGGAAATTTAGTGGTAAGCACCCAGTACTTCAGCAGAGAAGCCAGACAGGGGGCAATGAAGATTCTCAGCAGGTTCAGTATTAGGGGGAGCCAGGCAGCAGTGGGTTGGAACCCAGTTTCACTCTCACTGGCTGCTTGTTCTTTGGCAAGTTATTAAAATCCCTAAGTCCTGTTTTCCCCATCTGTAAAATGGGAAGAAACAGTCTATACCTTACAGGGTGTGATAAGGCAATAAGGTAACGTACTAAATACAAAGCCAGAAACTCGAAAATGCTCAATAATTTACACCTGCTATCATAGTCATTACCCCTCAAACCACCACCATCACCCTAATGGAGTTCTGAAGAACTCTTGTAGGTATTATGAGCTCACAACACTTAAAAAGCTTTAAAATTTGCAAAACAAAAACAAAACCATGTCTACCTCCTAGGAGCCTCTTCATCTAAAACAGACAAAACCAAAAAACAAAGTGCCTTGTGTGGTAGAAGGCCAGATGTCCCTTCAAGAGGAAAGAGTTCCGGAGAGAAATGCAGTGTAACAAATATGCAGCCCTACCTCCAGTCTAGACATAGCACAACGTGGACAAGCACCTGTCATTTGCCTAATTGGATTCAACCGAGTCCAAGAAAATCTTCATATGGACAAAATTATACCTTTCCTTTTTGTAGCCAAAATTGAGTATTATTGGGCAACAGGGCTATCCAAGAAATGTGAACATATGTCAGCTGTGGACATACCTTTTCCCCAGTACACTCAATAAAATAACAGTCAAAGTTCTGTCGAGGTACTTGGGGATTCTCAGAACAGCTGCTCTGACCAAATGACTGGCGGCCATTGTTTAAGGAGATCATCGAGTGCACAGGTTATCAGGGAGGGCTCACAGGTGACCAGAGCCTTAGAGCCAGAAGAAGAACTCCAGATGCATCTCGATACAGAGACAAACTCAGATAGTCAGAATGTCTGGTTTCTGGCCTTGGAAAGTATCCCTGAAGATTGAAAAGAGACAAGATGAACACTAAGCAGGAGACCCTGAGGATGCGGAACAGACATAGGGAAGAAGGCATAGCTCAAATGGAATGAATGCTTACAACCAGCCACTGTGCCCACAAGGGTGTGGGATCTGAGGCCCAGACAAGGGACGAAACTTGCTCTCATCAGCAGACTAGTAAGTGAGCTGTCAGGATTTCCTTCCCAGGGAACACAGAGCCGCTAAAAGCCTGTGGCAGGAATCGGTGTTTTTACGCAGCACGATAGACAGTTAACGATTTCCATTCGCTCTCCTTCATGTTTCCCTTACTGTCCATGTTCAGGAGCTATGGATCTCAGTTCTCCTTTTAGGTCCAGACTTTGTCTAGTGTTTACAAGTGATCAGTCATACCTTCTGACCTAGTCTTACCTGATTGTCGTCTAGGCGTATTTTATTAATGGGAGTTTTGTCAAAAGATTCTCTGACAGCATATAGTGTTTGTGGTTTTTCACCTGACCAACCATGTCTATCCTGATCAAACAAAATTATGAACGCTCAAGAATTTGCTTCTGTTCTAATGATTTGACTTATACATTTCTCTGCTTTCTGAAAAATAGGACATGAAATGTGTGATTCAGTTTCTTAGCCCCTCGGGTGATTGGTTTTGTACTGAACTTTGAGTACGCTAGCACTATTTTCACTGTAAAGCCAGTAAAGCACAGACTGACTCTTTCTTAGATAGCATAATCTGAAGGTTAAAAGCATGAGCTCTGGATTTGAATCTGAGCTCAGACATTTCCCTTAATTGTGAATTAAACTCCTTAAGCCTCATTTTTCTTCATCTGTAAAATGAGGTTGATAATATATTCACATAGGGCTGTACAGGGGAATTAAATTGGATAATGTTTGTGAAATAACTTGTATGATGTCGGGCATGTAATAAGTGCTCGATGAATGTCTATTTTATTCATGAATAGATAGATTTACTAAACACCTACAATGCATCGGGTACAATTCCTATCTTGATGACATTTATATGTATAGGGAGAGTCATTGAGCAAATTATCACACATGTAATCTTACAAAAACAACCATGACAGGTGCAGTGAATGAAAAGCATAGGATGCTTTGGTAGCATTTAACAAGAGAACCTGTCCTAGCCTGTCAGCTGTGGTGTGTGGGTGGGTAGAAGGGGATCACAAATAGTTTTCCTGAAGAAGTGGAATTTAAGCAAAAACCTAAAGGATGACGAGGAATTAGCACCATGAAGGCAATGGAAATGGAGACAACATTCCATGCAAAGGGAAGAGCAGGTACAGCAGTCCTAAGGCACAGAAACATTGCATGAATCAAGAGAAGATCAGAGTGATCAGAGGAGGAGTCAAGGAAGGTATGCAAGGCAGGACAGAAGAGGGAGGGAAGACCAAATCATTTGGCTTGGTGAGCCATGTTAGTGATTGTGGATTTCATCTAAGAGCACCAGGAAGCATTTGAGACCTATAAACAGAGATGTCACCAAACTGGAGTTGCATTTCATAAAGATCATCCTAGAGAAAAGGGAGGATTATGTTTGCATGCAGGAGACCAATGAGAAGGACCTTACAAGTGACATATGGTGGCAGCTTGGATTAGGCCATGACAGTGATCTAGAGAGATATGGAAAGGCTTGGGCGATATTAGGTAGTATCATCTACTGGAGATATCAAGAAGGTGGTATTGGGATTGACCGCCAGGGTTTTGTCACAAACAAGTGAGTGAATGTTAATAATCATTTATAGAGACAGGGAACACTAGAAGACAAGCAGATTAGGGTGTGTCATTTTACACACATTAATATCAAAGTTCCTGTAAGTAATCTAAGTAGAAATGCATATATGGATCATGAGCTCAAAAACTAAGCAAGGACTCAAACTATACACCTGATGTCTAAATGCTAGCTGCAGAAATTAATCTTGAAAGTATCCATATTTTTTAGAGTTGGTTCTCTGAAAGCTCCCAAATAACTGGATATACATCTCCTCTTGCAATTGAAAATTTTAATGTATTACTAATAGAAAGATTTTTGAAGTGAAGACCAGAGTTATTAATCTATTCCTCCTGCTCACCAGCTCTGTAACCCTGAGCAAGTGTCTTACCCTTTCTGCATGTTTACATCCTTATCCATTTGTAGCCTGGATGTCAGCTTGGCTTTTGGTGCCTCAAGGGTTTATAAGAGGTGGTTGTAAATGATTCCAACAACAATTTAGATCAAAATGTGTCTGTTGGATCCCACGTTGTTAATGAACAAAATTTAGGAACTGTTCAACTATATGTAGACTAGTCCCACTCACAGAAAAAGGTAAATCATGCTAAGCAAATCATTTGTCAGATCCGATAACATGTCCACATTCTTATATGTGTGTACCTCTTAAAATGCTTCCAGCCCACAATTTCTTTATTGCCATATTGAAAAGGAAGCAAGGCATTCAGAACAGCCAACTTTTCTTTCCCAGTAGTGTTTGCTTGCTTAGGAAGTTCTAAAACTTCAGGGTTTGAGTGTACCTTCAAGAATATCTTTTTTTTTTTTTTGTAATTTATTCTACATTTTAATTTTTTTAAATCCCACA